>NW_010143210.1:15343-53710 GCF_000699245.1 Pterocles gutturalis
AATTCCTATTAACTCCCTTTAACCTAATATTTTTGAGGGTCAGTTGACTTTGAGTATAAATGCATCTAAGTATCATAGAAAAAACTGAAACCACAAAAGCAACTGGACAATGAAATAAGGAGCTGCTAGCATAAATTATGGTGTATCACTTGGATAACGCGAGAAAGCCTGCTCCAGTGTGCATGAAAGGGAGGTAAAGGAAAGTGCTGTCATGCCAAGTTCTCATCTGGCCTGCATTTGGTATTCTGACATTTTGATACACAGAAGTGAATTTGCAGCTTCTTGTTCTACAGAATCCTATCACCATCTCTCCTCTTTCTATGGAGAAAAAGAGCTCATTATCTGACTGTTCCCCCACCTACTTTCATTTGGCTTTCATCTAGGAATCTGTAAAGAGATTTTCAGCTGTACCTTCATCCTCTTCTTCCTCATCACTCTTCTCATCATTCTCCAGATTCAAATTATCAGGAAGGTCCAAAGGTTCAACTTCAGGCTCCTTTTCTTGCTGGCCATGATAAGGATCTACTTCGTTCTCATCATACTCACGCTGTCAGCGAAAGAATGGGGGAAAAAAATAACAGGTATGTAATAAGTGGGAGGAAAGGCATAAATGAGAAATAAGATACCACGGAATTCTGTAGGACACAAATACTGGATACAACACTACATTCTGAGCAGTTAAAAATGAATTTCCAGTGGTATACATCCTCATGTATAAAGAGCAGAAAAAGATTAATTTTGGCAAATGCATTTACATAAATTGCTGCTTTTTAAAAGAGCATATTTTGTGTTCAGAATCCAATTTTCCTAGTTCAAAGATTCTGAACAGAATCTGAACTCTTGCAGATGGTATATGTACTTCCGCATAATGTGCAGAATCTTCAACCATACTGTACATAGGTTTTTTGGGATGAGTCCCACTGACTTAAGGTGTTTCTGTTGCTACACAACAGAACAAGAATTTTTAAGCTTTGTCCATCAAAACATCAATTCAGTGTAAAGCCCGCTTTGGCAGCCATTACAAGTTCAGGTTAGTGCAAACAAAAATTCTTTCTGGATTACAGATCAGAAAAATATACACAAAATATAATGGATACAAGATGGTTTACTTTTAACTCTGAAACGAACTTTTTCAGTGCACTTCCTATTAAACAGAGAGCATTTCAAATTCATGCACGTGATATGAGCAACAGAATATGGTTTAACAGCAAGATACTCCATGTAGTCGAAATAATTTTTACCTCATCAATTTGTTCATGGATTTTCTCTTTGTTTCCACTGTCCTCTTCTTGTTGCTCTTTTTCCTCATCCTTGGGAGGCTGTTTTTTATTATCCTTGTTTCCTGTGCTCACATTGTCATCTTTTGCAACGAGCTCTGAATCCTCCTATTAACCAACAAATCCAAAAGAAACTCAGTTATGCTACCTGCTTCTTAAAGTCTCAGTGACAAGACATCATCTCCTACAGAAAAAAAGACATCACTAAATAAAACTTGTGGTATACTCAAATTATCCCTTTCCAAGACCAAGAGCTATGCAAGGGAGTTCACGGTCTAGGTCACATTAAGTTAAGAGTTTAATTCCTTCTTAAATCTTAATTATCTTCTTAAATCTTCTTCCCACCCCTTTTCTCTTTACCTCATCCATTCCTGGTCCAGTTTCTTCTGTTTTACTACTGGCATCTTCATCATCATCTTCATCCTCCCAGAGCCTCTCATCCAGTTTGTCATCAGCTTCAGCATTATCAAGATTTCCCATCTGCTTATCCAGCTCCTCCTCTTCATCTGAATTTTCATCATTTTCTGTGTACAGTTCAGAATATATTTTAGTAGAGAAGAGATAAAGCTAACTTTTTTTTTGTTAACTTTAGCACCTTAATTTCATAACCCAATGCAGTTAATTGAGCAATGTGGAAAATGTCACGCATGCACTAACAACAGGGTCCTAATTATGTGGTTCAGAGTGTTCTCTTGGACACACACAGCATTCTCTTCCTCAGACTATCAAGTCCCAGGTGTAAAACTTGGATGATTTAAACTCTCTATTCCTTACCCTCTCCATCCTCCATTTTCAAATTGTTTTGGCATTAGTGGGAGAGGGAAGGTCCATTCCACTTTCTGCTTATTAGTTTGGGAATTTCCCTTCTTGTGCAGATGAACTTACTCTTGTAATTTTGTCAGAGATTTCAGAGTAGATTAGCACTACCATTCATTTATAAGCCACGTTAGTTTCAGATGTTGAAGCTGTTACCCTTTAAAGTGAAGAACTGCTACCTTTCGGGTGAATAGCAACTTGAATGAATCTACCAAACAATGCTATTTTTCCACTTTAAAGTGGTAAAGTTATATTGTTTTCATTGCTTAAAAGTTAGCAATACCTTCATTAGTCACAATTTGAAGTTAACTACAGCCATATTCTCAAGTATTCTGTTGATCTTCAACAGCTCCACAAAGTCAGTGACTAATTTTAAAATGCACCTATAGGTCAGCTCACAACAGAAAGAAGGAATCTGCTCCCTTCATTCCAAAACCATCACGGTGAAAGAAGAAGAGAGACAGTATTTTCTTTGTGCGCTTCATACCACTCATATTAATACTTCTTAGTATTCACATACAAATGGCACTACTCTGTGTTGAACACTGACTTTTCAGTATATGCTTCATTATATAAAAGTATGGACCATTACTGGATTGATCCATAGCATTTCTTACAAGTTTGCCATAGTGGAAGAACCAAACCTTTTTTCTTGTGTTCTCCATCATGCATTTTTCCTTCGAAGTCTTCTGACATTTCAATTGCATTGTCTTCTTCTTCAATGTCTGGTTTAGAATCTTGATCCTCTTTCTCCTTCTCTTCACCCTTCTGAAAACTGTCTTCTATCTGAATTATTTGTAAAGCCAAAAATTACAATGGATCTTGCCTATATATTACAGCTTACTTAAAGTACCACAACAATATTTATAAACTTATATGCAAAGATAAAAGCCAACCTAAACAGGAGACTGAAAGTAACTTTATGTTTCTTTTACCTGAAACATCCACAACATGGATTTCAAGGACTTTTTCAGTTTTACTTGAATTAAACAAGAATAACCCCAAATACTTGCCTGATCTTCACTTTCTATTTTGTCGCTCACATCCTTCTTGCCTTCCCCATCTCCAATACCACCATCTTCATAATCATGAAACTGTGTTGCTCCCTCTCCAGCTTCATCTTCAAGTAATTCTTTTGGCAGACAAAACCCCTACAAAGGCAAACAGAAACTCAAAACTTTCTGTTGTAGTATGTACATCTTTAAGCTTAGCACCTTTGTATACCTTAAATATATGCTTACCATATATCCACTGTTATCTCTAACAACTTACCTTTTGGGCAAGCTCTGTAAAAATGCTGGTTAGAACAGAAAGCAACTTTCCAGTACTCCTGTGAGATGCCAGTGAAACAGTGAGGTAGAACAGGATAAGGTCTGAATACTTGCAGAGCATGGGCTTTAGACGCACCAGCAAATAGCAGGACTGGTTGAAGAACTGCAGTTAAAACCAAAGAACAGCTGTCAAACATGATTATGTACATACTGAGATGTATTTTAGAGAGGGTGATTATGGAGACTGAACAGAGATGCTCAAAGCAGAAATATCAGTAGGCAAGTTGAAATACAATTTCTAAAGTTTCTGGAGCTTTTTTCTAGATTTTCACAAAAATTAAAACTTTTCCTTCTTACGAAAGGAACATCTGGCTTTTGCACTACAGAAGAGTAATATCATGTCTCAGATGCTTCTAGATCTAAGATATTGGACAATAAGAAGTGATGCCTGTTTAACCATCAAACTTCACAACTGAAAATGTTTTAAGACACTTAAGCCAAAAACAGTTAAGAACAATTTTACCTTATGTTTATCTGAAGTGGAATCTTTCCTATAAGATTTTAGGTTCTCCAGGAGTTCAGAAACTGCTAAAATTGCTTTCTGCGCATTCAAAGAATCCAAATCAGCAGACAGATCTTCATCCAAAAGCTTAGTTATATGTCCTGCTTTAATCACATCAAATGAGGCTGCATCTTCTTTGTTTGGAATACATAAAAAAATATGGAAATCAAGTGAGACAGTCCAAAAATGTTCTAGCAAGCAATCTAGAAATATTCATCCTATCTGTTTAAATAGACTACTTCTATTACTGTTGTTAAAATGGCAACTTCCTTGTGTATTGGTACCTCCGCTAGACACAGAGTTCAAGGAATTTTTAGGTTTGCATCCTTTAAACTCTCCTTCTCCCCCTTAAGTAAATCAACAAACGTACCATTCTCCTCTGGAGATTTTTCTTTCTCTTTTCCATCTTCCTGTTTTCTCCTTACCAAACACTGGATGGCATACAGAACAACACGGATAGCAGTTTCCACTTTTGCTGAGAAGTGCTCCACAAATTCTTCATCTGACCGTTGACTTCCTTTTGAACCATAACACAGGAGGTTTTACACAGAAACACATTAAATTACAGGATACCATGTTTCCCCTATGCAAGGAGAAGGATAAGCACTATGCAATTTTTACTACATAGTTCTACTAAAATTTTGTTGCTAATCCTGACCTACAACTATGTAGGTCTACATACAACTGTAGGCCTAAGTGACTAAGGGGGGAAAATATTACTGCAAAAATTAAGTCTGGACTAAATTTTGCAAGTTTGAATTTCATGGCGTGTTTCTGAAAATCCAAATGAACACAGAGCCATCTTCTCAATAACTAAACTAATGAATTCTTATATATTAATCTAAATTACAAAACAGAGAAGAATTGTTCTTACCACTGCAGGCAAGAAGCTGTGTTCTCCAGGCTATGAAGTCTGCAGATGTATTGTTAACTTCTTCTTGTATATACTTCAGGCTCTTGATTAGGGCCATCTCATTCGCAGCTTGCCTGTCTTCCCCATTTGGAAGAAACAGGGACTCTATGCCTTGTAACTGAGCTGAGACTTCCACCAAACAACTCATAGCTGATGTGCAAACTTCAAAATCTCTCCTGCAACAAGAAATACCATGTGAAAGAAGAACAAATGGATCAACTTAAAATTAAACGTGCTCTTGGGGCATGGATGAGGAGGAGGCAGCTGATCTCCACCTTGAACTTATTTAATAAAAAGTTTGAAAACAAGCAGATGTGCTGCTTACGCTGTTTGAAGTGGAGAAAAATTAGAGGATTAGGCTACATATTTATTTTAAAATGAAAATTTCTTCATTAAATTGACATTTCAAATTCACGTAATTAACCAAGGAGTTATGGGGATGAAATCCCAAGAGACCAAATACAAACTGAAAAGCTGAAACAAACCAACATTTTTCTGACTTGTCAGAGGAGTGGGAGGAGACTCATCCATTTGTTTAAAAAGCCAGGCATTGCATTTTACAAGAAAAATGAATGGAAACAAGCTTCAAGAGCAGCTGAACACCCTTTTCAAGATATGCATAGGCAAGCATTTTCAAGATGACTTCACACATCTTATATGAACATAAAACATACAGAGATTCAATTTCATGCACATACAGAACTCACCAGGAATAAAACGTGGTCTCACATGATTGTTGTCTTATTTTGCCCACTTCTGCTTTCATTGCCTTCACATTTGCCAGCATGGCAGTCAACTGTGTAGCTACCTGCAGCCATAACTGATCCTTATTTCGCATCCTGCATCCAGGAGGCAGTTTCTCAATTGTTACGGGAGACAAGTATTTCAGCTCTGAGGGAATTAGGTCAGCTACTCCCATAAACACATTTCCCATTTCAGGTCCTGAACTCTGAAAAATGTTTGTTTTGACATCTGTCCTTTCATTGGCACTGCACTTTGTTAACTCTTCTTTTGGGCAGCATTGTAAAAACCAAGACAGCTCCTCAAGAAGCATCACGCACTGCATGGAAAGTTGCTGCAGTTTGTCAGTCCAGTGTTGAATACTGTCTTGAGGAGGAAATGCTACGTTATATTCTCTGCCAGCAGTCAACCCAGAATCTATCTCTTGTATACAGCTTAGGAGATTCCTATTAAGAAGAAAGAAGGAAAAGTTACAATCACAGAGTTCTATTTTATACTTCTCTTTTAAAAGTCAAACTTCAAACTAAATTTGTAAGAGATTTAGGTAATATGGACTCAGTAGAGTCAAACATTTTCTGGAAAAACTGAAATGATAGTATTTTTTTAAAAAAAGTTTTGTTTAATTAGTGAATTTTTCTCTCCATTGCATATGTTTGAGTTGTCTTGAAACGAGGGCTTTGTGAGATTTCTCAGAATCTACACCATCTTCTCAAACAATCCTTCAGCTCCTGGCCTGATACTCGGGTATTGTTCATTTTCCTCCATTACAGAAGCAAATTAGATTCTAACACCTTTCTTCTCTGAAGTGCTGTGTAACAGCTTGTAACAAATCATTAATCTGATTTGGAATGAAAGTCACAGCAATGCAGATAAATGTCTTAGAAGTTTTACTATTCTTGGAAGTGTAAAGTTGAGGAGTTTGTATTTTGGGCTTTTGTTTGTTTTGTTGGGCTTTTTTTGTTTGCTTTTCCAAGTTTCCCAGGGTTAATGTAAATTTTGCTCCAGTAATCTCCAGTCTAGATTTCCTTCCCTGTACAAAGGAAATAGCTTCTTATGGATTACATTACTGATGAGCACTAAAATGCAGAAGAACAGTGGAGTTTGCTGCGAAACTGGTGAGTCAAGCAATGGAGTGAAAAATCACATCAAGTAAGAAAGATTTCCTATAGACTTCTCCTTTTACAGTTTTGACACAAGATCTACTATCTCCCACCTTTCTAGAATTTTTCTTTGTAAGCTGCTGAAGTTTTTTCACTTTGGCTCAAAATGCCATCCAGAGAATTTACTTGCTCCAGATCAAAACCACAACTTGAACATAGCCAAAATTAACTTAGGCCAATACCAAATGAGAGAGATTTAACAATCTATAGGTTTAATGGTTTAACTGTGTGATTAACTATAGTAATTATTTCAAGGTCTTCATTCATGTCTACCTAATTTGTTTTCCCCAATTATTTTGATTCCAAAATACTGGCTGCAGTGACAGGATAAACAACAACTAACCCCTGTTTTTGTCCTTTCCCCCCACCCCCCTGCCTTTTTTTCATATCTTTTCTATCTAGGCTTAATTGAAGGGAGGAGAGAAATGGGGAAGTAGGGGGAAGAATTTCATTTTCTTCTACCTTATTTTCCATCTTTCTTGAACTGAATTGCTTACTGTCAGACTCCTTGCCAACATTTAAATGTTGGAAAATGCAAAATACCTCAGTACGATCCACTGTTCTGTCAATGCAGTAAGAGATCGTCTCTGTCTGACAAGTACCTGCATGAGGTGTGCAGTGAACCCTTTGCATCGTTCAATACTACCTAGTCCAATATCCTAAAGGAAACAGATACAGAAAAAGTGGAAGGGAACAGTTAGATGAAGAAGCAGACAACAACATTCTCTGTGCCTCCATTTAATTTCACTGAGCAGGCTGAAAAGTTATCATTTAATTGAACATGTCTTAAAATGCAGACAAAAATTACAGTTATTACAGCTTCCCCATCTTCATTTTTCTGCATCTTCCATATATCCTGCATACAAATTTGATTTTCAAGTAGCTTCGGTAACAAGTCATATTAAATTGTACTACACTGCAGCAATTCTTATCAGGAATTTAGTTCCAATAGTAAAACTACCTCAAGTAAGCGATGACTAAAATCTAAAGAGATACCAGCCTAAATTTTTACATTCATGACCATTGCTAAAACCACTTCCACAATTCATTTTACCCAATTTACTGACAATTACTTTCACTCCTTTCATTACAAGGGATCCCATTTTAAAGCTTAGAATAAATGTTCACAATGCAGAGCAAAACTGATCCCAGCTACATTCCATTATTTATGTTCATGATCAGCTGTGATGTCTGACAAGATCATGTTGTGAAACAAAGAGTGAACCACAGTGAGAGGAAGAGCATCTGAAGACATATCTTTTTCCTGGAATACTGGAAAAGTGGTACCAATCTGGCAGAGCTCATTTGTTCCTTCTGCAGATTTTAGACCAATGTTTAAGCAAGGAACTATATCAGCACTTCTTGTGTTAGATCCAGACTCCAGTTATACCCAGTTAGGAATCTCAACTGATATTTTTCATGAGCACCAACTAATCTTTGTTTTGTTTTCCTAACAAGTTTTGATTCAACATTTCAGGAGTTTCCTTCATGCACAAAAAGTAGCAATTTGGGATCTGTTGGGATAAAAGATACTGTACATTGAACAGATCATTAACTTAGGTCACTAAACTAATATTGTTCATTCATAAAACAACAGGTTTTAGAATGCTGCATTTAATGATTGATCCCAAATTATCATATTTTGTGTTATATTACAAAACATAGCATTATCTCACATCACCTTTTTACTACTAGAAAATTTCAATCTAAGCAGGTAAAATACACATAACAGAAGTAGGATTTCCATTTTTAAACTGGCGCTTTTACCTTGGCAGGTGCTAACAATGCAGTCTGAAGTCTAGAGTGGCGTGCAAGTGACCGATAGAAGTACTTTTGGCATTCATCCCAGGCAGAAGAAATCTCTGTCAGCAACCTTAGAGAGCACAGAAAAAGTCTGATATTAGAAAGGTATATAATTTCAGTACCTCAGAAGAGTGGAACTGCCAGGTCACCTCTTCAACCTAACAGATTTGCTTAGAATTTGTTATTTTGCAAATGATCTTGTAATTCTTCATTTGCTCCACAACTATTCTACTCTTAAAAAAACATTTAAGTTTTAAAATAAACTCTAAGGAAGCCTTAAGCAATAGCAGCAACATATATCTTTGAATATCATTTAACATTAAAATAGTAATTTTTTTATTTCTTCCCTTCATGCAGCTAAATACAGTGTGACAGGGAAGCCTTTACTTTGGCCTTCATGAAAGATACTATAAATTAAACCCTTACATCTGAGGAGGACAATAACCAGCATGTCTCAATTACAAAAATCACTTGCTGCCAGAAAAAACAATGGAAAAACATCTGAAAGATCATCTTTACTCTAGATAAGTTTTTCCAGAAACGCCCACTTTGAAGTCTATGTATTTTCTCCTGAAATATCCCATTATTCAATGAAGACAAAACAATTAAGTAATCCCTGTAAATTACAACTCATCTTTAATAACATTCTTAGCAGTCTGCATCTAATATGCTAGCAAAGCATCCCAGGCAAAGCTGGATGGTGTTGGGCTAATTGAAATCTAACTGACAGAAACAATGAAGCTGAGGGTAAAGTTGTCAAAAATACAAATTAAAACCAAAATCCTTGTTTAGTTGTTTGTGCCATTACAGTGTGTACAGGATTTTCAAACTGAGAAGCAATGGGAGGAAGGGAAGGGAATATGTAAAATCCTAAAAGAATTACAATCCAGAAATTCCAGTATAAATCCACATGCAATATAATTCTATATATTACAGCTGTAATCCATAGAAATCTAAGAATTAGAAATAATGTGTACATACATGGCATCCAATTCATGTGTATGATTTACTACACCTAATGCACTACGCAAGTCCAGTGGACGTAGGTAGAGTATTTCATGATAATCTTTTGAGCGGGACC
This sequence comes from Pterocles gutturalis, assembly GCF_000699245.1. Taxonomy (NCBI): domain Eukaryota; kingdom Metazoa; phylum Chordata; class Aves; order Pterocliformes; family Pteroclidae; genus Pterocles; species Pterocles gutturalis. The sequence goes on from NW_010143210.1 coordinate 24,968, forward strand.
AAGAAAGACCTTTCCGGTATGACAGACCTGGAATGACATTTGAACACACATCCTTTTATGCACTCATTCTTTTATATGAAAAATGTCACTCATACAGTTGGTATTAACATATAAAATCTCCTGATGTAGTGTTTTCTTTCCTTATGCTGTCTGATTTTGACAAGTCTTTGAACACACTGCCAATTTTGTAATGCAAGAACACATCACAGCTCAGCTATCTTCAGCTGAACAGAGCTGAAGAACACAGCTGAAGTAAGACAAACAAGACTTGGGTGTATAAAGGAGGTTGTGGCCAACAGAAAAAACAGAAAGCCTTGAACTTGCAAGGCAGGCTACAGCCTGAGGAAGCTACAGCTATGTACTTTTAAAACTCTTCAGGTTGTTATTTTAGCTATTTTAAAAACTGGATTAAACATGTTCATTTCTCTCAAGCCAATTAAAACACTCCTTTCAAAGTAGCCTGAAGGTAGGCAGAGCCTGTGAGAAATACTCATTAGCTATTTAGGTTATGTTGCCATTTTTCCAAACAAAATGGAGAACAAGTCTTAAGAGCAACACTTTTCATTGCTCCTGGTCCTCTAAGAAGGCTGTTAGGGATCAGCACCTCATTTTCAAGGCATGAAAAGGCTGATGAATGAGGAAGGTAAAGGTGTGATCTGAAATCAAAGACAGAGCCCAGTAAAGAATTAACATCCCATGTCTTAATGAAGTCATCACAGTATGTCATTCCTCCAGCATAAACTTCACAGGGCAGCAATGGCAGATATTCCTTTCGCACCAGTGGGTGCAAAAAATAACCAAACACAGGAAAGGTGTATGTGCTAGAAACCTCCCACCTAGATTCACCTGCTTTTGCAGTCATCTAAACACAAAAGGACCTTAATATTCTGGGGACTACTTAGTACACAGATAACTCATTTAAGCAGCATAAACTACAAACACTCAAAACTACAACTGAAGCCTCCTCTCACCTCTGAGATAGCATTTAGGAAGTTTTTGTTTTAATTTATTTTCCAAGTGATGTGACACTGAGTTAGTTTGTTATCAAAATCATGCCTTCTCGGAACCCTTAACTTCAGGTTTCCAAGCTTCCTTCTGCACTCATGAGGAACAGAATTTATTTTTTTTTCTTCTTTTGAAGAGGTTCTTAGAATCACTACAGGCCAGAAGCTATGGCTTCCAAGAGAAGTACCAAACCACTAAACTCTCTTCAAAAATAAGAAAAAATTTGTCAAAGTTACATTAATTTCTCCTTCTGCCTATGAGTTAGCAGAATGCTGTCAGACAGCTGTTTATTTAACCAAACGGCTTTCTTCTGCTTGTTTCTAAACTTCTTAGTGACTAAGAATAGTTGATGAATAATTTAATGTAACACCAAAGGAAAAGGCAACAAGGTGACTTCTGACTGGAGATAAAGTAGATTTCTGATTCAGAAAAGGTACTGTTGTACAACTAATGGAATATAAGAAGACTAGAAGGTATTTGAAAGGTCTAACACACCGTGTCTCATAGTCAACAGATGAAGAGAGAGACTTAAATGCTTCTACTTATTAGTGGCTCAATGACTTCAAGAACAGTATTACGGTGCGTTTAGATGTATAGGCAACCTTATAAAATGCTTAAGAACTTTGTACTTTTAAACCAAGCACATTTTTAGTCAAAGCTCACCTGTTTTAGCAAGGCTTTTAAAGAGATCTGACAAAGCCCGTTGCTTTTGCATCTGAATATGCTTTGCCTCTGATTTCTGCTTCTCCTTATCTGCTGTCTGATCAAATGTTAAATTTTGCAATTCAACTACAGAAACAATGATACCACCTGTATAGAAGACAGCAGGGAAACATAAGAGATGTGAAAATTTAATGCATACAAAGCATCCACAGGAAGACAGTCTGGGAAGGGAACTATGTATCTGCGCTTTCCCCCGATTTGTTCCATTTATGTTATAGAGGTCAATTATGGTATGGAAATCACAAGTATACTTAACCTGTGAACTGCTCAAGATTTTCCACCAGACTTAAGAATGAATTATTTTCTATAACTGTTGTACACATTTTCTTCATTTTTTTAGTAAGCTTAGGCAGACGATACTGAAGAGATTCTGTATTAAATGTAATGCCATCCTGACATTCTTCTGGGAGTGCCCTCTGAGAAAATAATGAAAGGAAAAAAAGCTGTCTTATTTGACCATCAAGAGTAAAGCGCTGCAAAATCAAGGGCTAAATTCTGCATTAATCTGAAACCCCCAAACATGCCCACGTCATCCTTTGAACAGTTCAGCAGCAACACTTGAGGAAAATCACAATATATGCATGTCAGGCATACATTAGTTTTGAAAACAGCCAAACAAATGGAAGATGCTATGATCCTACTCTCTCAGGTGTTTGTTGTTACCTCTTTCATAGAGGTTATTACTGCTTCAGGTCAGCTTCCTCAGCCTTCCAAGGTCAAAGGCACATTAACTTAAATCACTAATGCCCTTAGGGTGTTAGGTAAGACCACCATCACTTACCTTCCACTAGACACAAATTTAATTGCACTGCTAAGAACAAAAAAACCAGTACACAAATAGAAATTATAAAATAACAGAAGTAATCCCCCAGCATGTCCAGAGCTAATCCCTAGGGTTTGTTTAATTTAAGTTTGCATGCGTCTTGTTTAAAGAATTAAGACTACACAAAACTGCAGCAAGTGAAACCACCAACCCAGTTATAACTATCAGCAACACGCTTGCAAGCAAACAAACCACAAACTACCAAACCCAACCCACAAACACATTAGATTTACATCAGATTTCTGCCTCCTCACTGTACCCTCCTGACCGTCACAAGACAAGAGCAAGATCAGCCATCCTCTTGGTCTGAAGAAACCGAACAAAGCCTTGGAAGCTGAGAGTTACTGAGCATTTCCCACTCACCCCCAAATACTGATGAGTTACAATTGTCTCCTTGCATCTTATTAATAAAAACTAATGGATGTGAATAGGAATCGATTTCAGGAGGAAAACTAGTTGACTTCCTCTCTGAGCTGGACAACTTAATTATAGACAAACTGAACTGTGGCACTGTGGAGTAGGATTTACCATGTATCAGCTAGTCCAAAGCAAATGTTCACAGTACGCAAGCTGTCAGCAACAGCGAACATATGACAACATAGTGCATTCCACTATGAGGATTCAAGCTCAAAGTAATTTTATATTTAATCAAAGCTTATATACATAAAAATCCTACAGCTATGTGATCATTTGTCTGGGTCCTTGTTTAGAAAAAAAAAAAGGTAATAATAATTTCAACTCGCAGTCCATATTACTGCACTAGTAGGGAAGTAACAAACTGCTGCACCTTGGAGATGAAGTGTGCAACTGCTACCATCTCTATATTAGAGCACAGACATTGTGCCAAATTGATACAGAAAATGCTTGTCTTTCTATGATGCATTCCCACCCATCTGCAGTGTTTCGTAACACTGAACATAAGTAAGACCAAAAAGCTGATGATATATTCAACAGATTTAACACTTACATAAGATTTTTCTGCATATATCAGTGAAAAGCAACATACAGATGAGAATAGAGAAAATATCCTTCCCACACTTGAAATAAAGAATATAGTCACCTTGGCAACACCTGTTCTAGCAGACAGAACTTTTCTTAATGTGTTGTTTAGCCTCTGAACTTTGGTTTCTTTGTTCTCGGATTCTTCCTGCTTTTGCAAGCAGTCCAGCTGCTCTTCCTTACCAATTTCCACCAAGGCAGGCCGACATGGCTCATCCAGAACAACTTCAAACTTCTTCATGAATTTGAAGAGGGTCCTAATTACCAAAGGCAAACAAAAATGTTACTGGGTTTTAGAATCCTGGAAATCTCTTGGCTGATGGAAATTAATGTTTCCACTGTGTTAGGAACAGAAGAAACATTCTTGCATTCAAATATAACATCATAGAGAAATTATCTAGAAGGAAGGTTACACATATGGAGCTTAATTCCAAGCTCTGAGTTACCTGCGTATTTTTTCAACTGATTGTTTTATAGCCCAGAAGCTGACATCGTTCCACTTTGAAATTTTCACAAATTCCTATTAGGAAAATAAATAAACAGTGAGATTACTTACATAAATGCAGTGCAGTGTTTGCATATAAAATATGATCTTTAAAGCTGATCAGCTATGATGATCTGGTGGTCTTAAAATGCAAGACATTTTAGTAAGTGAGCAAATTATTGCATAGGCATCTTATCCTATTAATATAGATGTTTACGCTAAAGCTGCTGCACAGACAAATGTTGTGAAATCCAAGGGGGCTTCACCACTGGCTTGAAACCTCCACAGCTAAATGGGACTAACCAAACATTAAAGACTTCAACCAAACCCCCACCTCAAAAATAAATTCTTGCCCAGGAAAATGCGAAGTATAGTAGGGATATGAGTGGCCAACATAGCTATTATATACAAATTCAAATAATAGCCGCTCCACTGTTCCTTTGATTACATCAATATATTGTCTGAGCGAAGTTTCCTTTTACCTTAAGTTCCTTTTCTATAGGTTGACGAAGTTCAGTGATTCTGGCCTCAACACACTCTGAAAACTGCTTATAATAATTGTACAGATTCCACAGGATGCTGCACAGAATGTCTAGAAAGGACAGAAAATAACAAGCTTCTTTTAAAACAGGATATTCTTCAGTATGAAGAGGAGAAATGTATCCCTTTATTTGATAATTGTAAAGCTTAGCAACACCAAAAGATGGGCTAAACTGACCAGCAGTATTCTTCATGGAAATGGGAAAAACAGCAGCATAGGATTATGTTGTATTTATGAGCTTGGTCATCTGTTTGGAAAGTCTTGAATACTTGATGGTCAGGTTGTTGTAAAGACTCAACGCACGTAATGCTAACAACTTACCCTTTTCTGCTACTTGTGGCATCAGCAAGACATGGCAGTGGAAAACCAGTAGTGCTTGAAGTCGTGCATGAAACTCCCCCAGTGTAGATCCTTCAATGAAAGCTTGTAGTGTGCTGACCAGCGTTTTCAGATCCATTTTCTCATTTTCTGAACATTGCAACAGAAATTTAGAAGTGGGAGAAAACAAAAAAACACCCCATCTCTACGTGAAAAGTACTGTCTGCTCCTTCTAAGCTTCCAACTAAATATCAGATATCTATTAGGAAAGGCTCAAAACAAAATAGGAAAGGGGTGGGTGGAGGAGGGAAGAATTCTGATTTAACAATAAGTAAAACAAACAAAAAACACTGGAAGAAAGGAAAGAGGATGAGAGGCAGCAGTAAGATAGTGACTGAGGAGGCCAGCTACATGTCCAATTTCAGGGTGCATCAAGTATTTAAAGAATACTTGCTATTCTCTATGAATGATTGGCTTTTTTGGTCATGATGAGCTATGCTACAAATTAGTCACTGCCAGTACCTTAACTCCTCAAAATCATGAAGACAGAAATAGATCTTAGAAGAATCTGGTAGAGAATAAGCATCTTTTACAGTATTGCCTACAGAAGAAGACATGCTGTCCAACTAGAGATACAAAATAACCCAAGGACCTGAAGCTCAATAAGGAAGTGCAATAATCAGTCAAGAGACTGGAAGAACCTTGCCTCGTGCCAGAGGATGTTACTTTCATTTTTTCAATTTCATTAGCTTTCAGTCCCTTGCCTCCCCAAAATTTATATTCTTTCCCCTGTTTTATGTAACATGAATACCTGCAGACAGATTTGCTAAGAACACTATGTACCAAAACATACTCACTGTAAGAAATTTTTAGGCTTCATACAGAATGTTAAAAGCAGTTCAGCTGGGATATGAATTACACTTTGTACAGTTAAAAAAATGAGGTGCCTTTTCCAGTTGCAGATGGATGCCTCCTACACTCCAAATCTGTTTGAAAGGTTTATCTGTGCATGACATAGTTACCACAGTTATACTCTCTTTTAGATGTTTTTTTTACAGACATCTTTTTCCTTTACACCACCTACAATATTGGACCTATGAAAGACAGAGCTGGTTCCAGAAATAAATACCAAGTGAAGTTCACTCTATATGGAAGACCCCATACAGTCATGGAATTTATTATAGGGCAAAGGGGACAAGAACTACACCTGAAAGTGCATTGTCAAAACTTTGGCATTTACGACCTTAATTACACATCCTTAGTAACTGCATCGCACATTCATGTAATGGCAGCACTTACCTTCTGTGTTTGCCGCTGTCTGTTCTTGAACATACTTCTCAACCATCTGATAGATTGAGAACCAGTGCTTTGTGGATTTCTCTACATGCTGCTTCATAATATTGTCCAAACTTACTGACCAGCAACTGGAAACAATAAGGAATTGGAGAAAAGAAAAAAATAAAGCAAAAATATTGTGGGTAGTTTGGGCTCCAAAACAACACACACTTTGTTCTCGTTTCTACTAAAGTAAAAGAAAATTTTACAGATGGAATAATCTGCACATATGCTTAATATACACAACCAAGTCGTGAGGATCAGTGCTTTGCCATATATTTTCCCATATTATTAAATATGAGAGAAGAAATGGAGGAACTAGGGATGGTAAAACAAAACCAGCCAGAGCCACATTCAAAAGTTTATTTTCACAAAACTTGAGGAAGACTTCTGGAATTCCTGATTGTGGCATTCTGGGGATATAAAAATTCTACGTGGTCTTAACAGGAGACTGGACAATAATTTTAAAGGAAAATTTAATGGAGGTTGTTAAACAGACAAAATGCTGCAGGCTCAGTAAACCCCAGGATGAAAACAGGAGAACACTGGGAAAATACTAGGATGAAGTACTGTAGTTACTTGTCCTCCTGAGGCACACACATAGGGTCACCAAGGGCTGGACATGCTCATTCCAAACCAGTACAGGTGCTAGTTTGGTTTTTTTCCCCCCCACATTGTTACTAGGACACCCACAGACCAGACAGATCATGTTCCATGATCAAGGCAATCCTGCATTGGGATGTGTTTCAGTACAGACATGAAAGCTTACATTATCTAAAAAAAAGCATTAGGGAAGGACAGTTCTTACTTCAACTCCAATCTACGCCACTGAATAATCAGTTGTGTGACCAAATCAAGATGTTTCCGCAAGGACAAAGCTCGACTAGCATTCTCCTCCCAGTCCTGGAAAAAAAAAAGTTCACCTTTATAAAAAGCCAGAAATTAGTCTTTGCAAGACACATGCAGTACTCTGGATTACAGTAGGATTACATTCCTACTCCTTAAACTTACAGCATGGTGCAAGTTTACTTCCTCAAATCCTGGCAAGCAGACAGCTTTCAGTTGTATTTATCATGGTACCAATATAAATAAGGAAGCATAAAGAAGAAAATAAAACTTTTCCTTATTTCTTTTCTTACCTGTGCTTTTGCAAGAAGAATTTCCAAGCCATTCAGGAACTTTGAGAGAGGACTAGACAGTGGAAAACTCCGTATTCTGTCCACCACAACTAACAGCTGCAGAATAAAAAACAAGCATTCAATCTATAGTAACTGCTCTTCAACAGAAAGCAGTCATAAAGTTAAGCTAATTTGTATTAGCATAACTCTTCCCTGCAAGAGATAAGAATATATTTTTTTATTTTAAACTGCTTCCCCATTTTAGTATAAACTCACTAGTAGTTCAGTGAAAGCCAGTGCACTCAGGGAAAGAAGCACAAACGACCTAATGCAGAGAATTCCAATTGATTCTGAGTTGCTGCATTACTCTAAGAAATATAATCCAAGGACCAAACAGACCCCGTATGTGGGACCGAAGATACCAATTTTAAAGCACTATGAAAGGAAGCATTTTGGAAAAAGAATCAGGAACCCAAACAGCAAGAGACCTCAAGAATCTTTGAGGTATGCCTGACTGAAGATTGCTTAAAGCTGTTAAGATCAGAGCAGGCAGTGAATACCACTTAACATTTCATAACTAAAACAGAACAGCCAATAATACCTAATACCTGTTAAGAAGAGACATGTATGACTTCAAAACATCTGCATAAGTAATACCAACATCTAGGCAAGAGCATGCACGCACATGTCTATGCATATCTATACACATGTTCACACATAAATGCAATTCTAAAATGCTCTGGTTTTCCCCAAACATTTGTTGAGGTGTCTTTACCTGCACAAGTACTGGATGCTCCGGCCATTCCTGCAGTAACCTGTTTACTTCTTTAGCAAAATTATCAAGTACAGGTTGGCACTGTCGGACTTGCTGAATATTAGGATGCTGGTAGAAGTCATACGGGCCATCTTGCTGTAGCATAAGGTCTGAAGTTAATTCCTCAAAAAAGGTATTGTGAAGAAGAGTGCTAACTAAAAGTTGGCTTCCCAAAAGACTATCGTTCATTTCGGCACCTAGGAAGCAAAAACCAGGAAGACATCACACATGCTATTAATTCTTTTTTCAGTTGAACAATAAAGGTGGGGTTTTTTTCCCCCCCCTCTGTCTCAAGCCTTAGCACATTACGTATGACAAGGATGTAAGAATATGCCACATGTAAGCAATGAGATGGGAGTATGGAACAAAACAGACATAGTTAATGTTTACATTCTCTATTTTATCAAATTTTCATATAAAAGTAAAATCATCATCCTAAAGGTTGGCTGTGATCCTGTCAGGAGAACCCAGTTCCTCTGTGCATAAATTCACATCAAGGAGATACTTACTACAAAATTAGTAGCAAGGGTCTGTGAAAAAAGTAATCCAACACATAAAAAAAAATCACATATATTACACCTCAGATATAAACACAAAAATCAATTACTGTAGAGACAGCAGCCCTTCCTTATCTGCTTCTTCTTAAATGCACACATATACATTTATTAGATTAGAACTGAAGTATAATAGTTCTGCTCCGAGAAGCAATGATCCTGAGGGCTCGCACATTGTTACAATGATTTACACATAACTGTGCCAAAATTCAGGGCAAAAAAGCCCAACACTTTTTTTTTTTTTTTTGAAATTATAGAAGCTCCATTTAAACCAATTCTTTATGAACTTAATTGTATGTTTTACTGCATCATCTTCCCCAGGATTATGCAGCTGAAAGTGATCAAAATTTCACTTACTCTTCAATTTATTCTCAAACTATATTGATCTCGTGTAGTAACAAATAGATTTTTTAAAAAATGCATAAAAAGAATAAAAATCAAAGCATTCCACCAAGACAATTATGAACATGGGTCAAATTCTTTGGAAAAAGAAAATACAGTTTGGTGCATTGTTCCCATGATAGGTCTGTTTCATGACCTGCAATATGATTAATTTGACACAAATCACTGCAAAACTAAACCCACACATCTGCAATATTGCTAGCATCTTACCGATTAAAGGATAGAATTGCGACACCAGGCATGCACCAGTCTGATAGCAGGAAAGAAATGTACTGAAATAATGTTTGGCTTGATGAGAAGGCAGACTCTGTTGATACCACAGGGCTCGAGCAAAGTTTAAGCACAACTGTTGATGAACTGTCATTACTGTTTGCATAGAGCTCGTGGACAAAAGGGCTCCATCAGCATCCAGTTGGTCTTCCAATAGATCTTCGGTTTCCATTTTTTCTTCTAGGCTTGGCTGAGCTGTGATATCTTCAAAGTCCTGCAAATTACATGATAATCAAAAGTCAATTATAATTTCTTCCGTTAATGCCTCCCTGCCCCATCTCCCTTTTTGAACTTTTTGGCATTGCAGCAATATGCTAATGACTTGCAGCTGGCACTCTGTAGATACAGAGCCTGCCTCGCAGCTCAGATGTCAGTCTGAAACAGAACACAGGCGAGCAGAACAATGAAGGGCATAACCGCAGCAGGCAAAAGTGCAGTACAATGACCCCTGAGCTGCTGCCAACTAAACCTCTCTCAGAAAGCAGCTGCAGTCATATCTGCTGATAAACCACCTCAACGTGGTTTGGTCACTTGAAAACCTGAACTATTACATCCCAACAACACCACGACGCATGTCATTTTCTCATGGATTTCCGTACTGCATAATATTGCTTTGCGAAGACACACTTCAGTAACATAGGCCAGTTAAATTTGAGAAAAATCGCACAGCTTTATTTAATCGAGATTAACCTTCTTCACAGGTAATAAAGCCTCAGACGACCTTACTCGCTAAATGAATCAAATTCCAGAATTTTAAAACAAATAGCTAATAATACTGTCATTCAGTTATGGAACTTGGGATTATTCACCTGAACCACTGTACAGTTCGAGCCTGGAAATTAATTTAAAAAAAAACAACTTTCTACAACCAGAAGGTAAAATAAACTAAAAGCACAGTACTCAATACCCTTCTATTAAAAGCTACCCCGTATTTTTCTTTTGGCTGAAGGAAAAACTGTTTGACTCCTCATCTTATTTTACTCAGAGCATGTATTTTCAGGAGCTACTTCAGATATGATTTTTGTGTTTCTTCAGAGAGTTACAGTTGTTACCTTTTCGTGAAGAGGAAATCTCCTCCTAAATTCTTCTTCTTCCTCCTCTTCCTCACTCCGTCCTTTCCCATGACTTTTACTTCTGTATCTGTACAGACTGCATTCCATTGCCTCCCGCTCTTGGGCACGGCGTTCCTGTTCATCCCATTCATTCACAATTGCCTAAGGAAACACAAAGCAGCATGCTTTTACACAAGTTAACGTTTAAAATCACCTCGTATTTTATCAAAGGGACAGCATCTATCTTGTCTGGCTTTTTCCTCCTCTAGAGTCTACAACAGTAAAAATCAAAACCATCTAACTTGAAGGAAGATCTGTGAATTGCCCTCTCAACAAGCCAATGAGGAAAAAGCACAGAAAACAGTATGCAACAGAGTGCTTCGTCAAGTTCTAGTCTCCTTTCTTAACTATTTTACAAAGAAACTCTCTACAAAATTTGATTTTGGGTTTTTTGTGTGGTTTTTGGGTTTAGGTGTATTTTTTTTTGTTGGTTTTGGGTTTTGTTGGATTTTTTTTGTAAATAAAATCTTTGGTAACCATTACAGACTATGATTTTATGCCTTGATAAACCCAAATAAATTAATCCAGTATTTTATATTATGTTAAAATTATCTTTTATCAATTCATTGGAAAAAAAAATTTAAGAACATTATACTGACAATTATCAAGAATTAGAATCATGTATCAAGAATAGAACCATAGAATGACTCTGGTTGAAAGGGACCTCCAAAGATCATCTAGTTCCAACCCCCCTGCCATGGGCAGGGACATCTTCCACTAGATCAGGTTTCTCAAAGCCTCATCCAACCTGGCTTTGAAGACTTTCAGGGATGGGGCATCTGCAACTTCTCTGGGCAACCTGTTCTAGTGCCTCACTGTCTTCATTCTATAAAACTTCTTTATGTTTAACCTAAATCTACCCTCTTTCACTTTAAACTCTTGCGCCTTGTCCTATTGCTACAGGCCTTGGTAATTGGTAAAAAGTCTCTTTACATCCTTCTCATAAGCCTCCTTTATATAGCAAAAAGCCACAATAAGGTCTCCCCAGAGCCTTCTCTTCTCCCAGCTGAACAACCGCAACTCTGTCAGCCTTTCTTCACAAGAGGGGTGTTCCAGCCCTCTGATAATTTTTGTGGCCCTTGTCTAGACCCGCTTCAACAGATCCATGTCTTTCTTGTACAGGGGACAAGGTAGTTCAGTGCAAGAATCCTGGCCACTGGCATTCAGATGTTACCTGACACAGATGTCTAAAAAGCTGCAGCGATTTCTGGTCCATCTCTCCTCGGCATAGTACATGGCATCGAAGATGCAACAAAGCATTCACTAGGAGCTGTTCCAGAGCTGGGCAAGGCTGCTGTACTCCCTCAGATTCTCCTTCAGAGTGCTTCAGAGAAAACTTTTTAAGTCCATGGAGGACCTCAACTGAATTCACTGAGCATAAAATCTCTGCACGAGCAAAGTAAGTGGGGAAGGCATGGCAAACAGAAGGAAATGTCAACAAAGAAGTGAGGAGGTTGGTGAGATCGGCTGGACGCACAAAACTTTTGAGTACTGCATAAACTTCAGAAGCCACCAATCGCATGCCATGTTGCAACTGTAAGATAGCAGCTTGCAGTGGAATGATGGCATCAGGGAACACAGCATACTCCTCTGCCAGGTGTTTTCTAAACTGATGGTGTGATTGTTGCCAAGATGCTTCTTCATTTAACAGGTTTTGTATTGCCTGGAGCGATTTAGGTCTTTCCCCACGAAGGAACTGTAGAAGGCGGGCTAAAAGATCTTGGACTGAAGAAACCCGCGCTATGCTGTTGATGTACTGGTGACACTCCTGGTATAAGCAATCATAGGGAGGAGCTGGAGGCCTGAAAGCCTTTTTTCTGGAAAGACTGCTTATTTGCTCTTTCAGCCTTTGCATTCTTTCATGCAAAAGTCTGTTAAGAAATAACATCAACCAGTTTAGACATATAAATGTATTTCCTATAAACATGCTATATATAATCTAACATAATATCTAAAAAAGATTCATCAGAAATATTCTGCTAGTTTGCTGGAAACAGCAAACATGGAAGCAAAAAAGCAACACCCATATAGCATGCATATGTACTTCTCTTCTCTGCACCCTCGCCCCCCCACCACTTCAAACTTCAATGACATTTTTGCTCGGTATACAACAGCTGTGTGGGCATTAAGGAAAAAGTAATATTAGTAGAAGCAATGGGTAAAACTTCTCATCTCGGTTTGTTGATAACTTTGTCACATTTTAATGAAACTACCATAATTCAGATGTATGGCTTTATTTTCTCTTCTGGGCATAGCTTCAATTTTATCAAGATATGAAGGCCACTGCTTTAGTTGTATTTACAGCAGTACAAAGTGTGTACAGATAATTCCTTAGTCACTGCAAGTAAACAAAACAGCTTTCTGTATTTTTCTTTACCACTTCAATCAACGCAAATTGATTCTTTAAAATCAGCTACCCTTATAAAGCTGTGGAGAAAAAGCTTTGGAGCCCGAGCACCCAAAGATGAAAATTCCAATCTAAAGAAGAAGAATTAAGTGCCTGAGATGTTACCTGAGATGGGGGTGAATATAGTTGCTGACTGCTTCCTCTTCAATACTTTTTCCTGTATGCAGCTGGGATGAAAAATCATTTGTTTTCCATTCACACTCCAGCTGGTGTAACTAAAAAGGGAAGAATAAACCATTCTCTGAGGTTCTGGTTTTGGTAACTGAATAGGTACATCATCTTCTTGGACATTAAAAGAAGTTCTAACTGTATAGCTTAAAAATCACAACCAAAGATTTGCCCAAGAACACCCAAGTAGTACTCCTTTGTGTGGACTGTATACACTACAGAGGTAAAAGCCAACTTAGCTCCACACTCACCTCTTCTTTTGCATACTTGAGCTTGTATTCTCTTTTAACAGCTGGATCAAACCTGGTCTCCGGAAGCCACACCTGGATCTGCACCAAACCAATATTCACCCAGAGGCTTCCTCGCCAAGCTGTTTCTGATAACTCCTTAAGCCCTTCCCCAAAGAACTGCTGCAAGCAAGTGAGCAGGAGAAAAAGGAATTCTTTAGGAAGTAAATCCTGATCAGTGATGCTTCTAAGTGTCTTGAGAAGGCAGTCATATGCACCAGGACACTTCAGGTACAGTTTCTCACAGCATTCCAAAAATTCTTCTTGAAGATCCATTTGAACCAGATCTACTAGGGCAGAGAGCTGTCTGCCTAGCATTATTCCTTGTAGTCTAGCATCTGTGTGTCTGGAGGCAAAGGAATAAGAAAAAAATTTAATGTGGTAAGCAAGGTTCTGTAACATACCTGATTTAAATAACACACATGTGGAGGAGAGGTCTTAATACCTAAAATCTGCTATTGAAGAGACAGCCAGGTTGGTCCACAGTGTAGTGCTGACTTCATGAAGCTGCTGTGCTCTCTCCATCCATTCTCCCAGTGTCACGTGGGATGATGACAGAACAGGAAGCCCACTCACATCCCACTGGCTTGTCTTGCTGCTGCTAGTTAGAATTTCAAAGAAGCACTTTGAGAAAACGGCTCGAGTCAAAATACCTGGGCCCTAAATTAAGAGATTAAGAGTTAGATTGTTCAGATGCAACTTGCACTGACTGTGCTAGAACTTACAGTATTACTTTATAAAGCTGTTGAATTATTTAATAAGAGTATTCAGCCTAGTTGTTTGATTAGGTCAGAAGAGACAAACCTTCATAGAACAGTTCATATGGGATTTAGAAAAGTTCTTTTCCTCTGTTGCAGCTAGTGGCTTCCAAGTCAACCAGTAGTCTGGGTCCGTGGTGAAAGTACTGCTCCAAAAAGATGTTAATGCAGCATTAACTAGTTGAGATGACAGAACAGACATTTCTTCAGGGGATATCTAAGGAGAGAGAAAAATCCAGAGCTGAGAATAATTTACAGGGAGCAAAAGCGAATCAACCACACAAACAAGAAGAGTACGATACTGTTTTTCAGTAGGGACAGTACAAGATCTTGCTCAAGATACTTTTCAAATTCACACAGTGTTTGCTTGCATCTCTCCTCAACATAAGAGAGTACACTTCCTGAGGTCTGCACTGCCTCCTGTCTGTGAAATATGCAGCATGTTTACAGAGCAGGTTTTCAGAATACAGTCTCTAGTCTACAACTGTGCACCCTTTTGTTACAATACATGAGGCTGCATAAGCACAGAAGAGATAAAGCTATCCAATATGCTGCTCCAAAGCATTTCAAGTGAACTTGCTGGTTTACTGAGCTTTCTGGGAACACAACCACCACTGTATTATAGCCAAATATTAACCAATTAGAATTTCTCTAACATATTAAATGCTCTACAGAAAATTAATCAAATAACTGTCTCAGTCTATTTGATTTGCAACACAGACCTGAAAAAAATTTAGAGGCACAGGAACAGAGGCAAGTATTTTTCAGCTTAAAACTACTGTGAATACATAGATACAACCAGGCTGGCACCTGCTGTTCAATTTCCTGTTTTCCCTTAGGTCACAGATGGATGAACGGAACAATATTACCAGACTATATCATGTAGAACTATGTTATTTAAGACTTCATTGGGTTTTATTTATGTTTTAATGTTGTGGTTTAATTAGATTTTATGCAGGCTCACAGTTAATAACCTTCCTTATTAAAAGAGTGAACTGTTATTGTAAGGCACAGGTAGAGAAACTGCATGTCAAAAATCTTACAGAGCTATACCTGTTTTGAAGAGTCTGTGAAAACTTCTGCAAGACTAATTATACTAAAACTTTTTCTTACTTTGGTAAGGTGTAACAAGTGCCACAGTCCAGATAGCTGGTAAGAAGCAGCTGGTGTCAACTTCAGAAAAAAAGCTATAAGCTGAACTAGATCTGAACACATGTTTAGTTCTTGACTGCAGTTCTCCCTGTAACAGGTAAAAAAAATGCAACCTAATAAATGCTTAAGCAGGGCACATGAAATGAATTATTTGGACATTAAAACAAATTGATAATGGCAGGCAAAGTCACAATAAAGAAGAATCCATACAAACATTAAAATGACAGCATTTTAAACACTGGAGAAGAACAAACGCTCAAATAATACTCAAAAACAGTTGCATCCTTCAAAGTTGGCAAAATCTAAATACAACAAAAGCGGGAAGAAGCGGCATCTTCTGTAGCTATAACCTACATGTTGAGCAAAACATACAAGAGATTTGGTGACAAACTGTCTTCCAGCTTTACAGTTCTTGTGAAAATTGAAACTTTGCTGAATTCAAGAGTGTATCAGTGATTCTAGGAGTCTCACTGAAATCCATAAATGAAGAGCTCTCTTTTAAGGAATGGTAAAACAGTCAAAAAATAAATACACTTGGCCTCTTAAAACAACACTAACACTTCTTAAATTAGTAATGATAACTTAAACTGCAAGTATGTGTGTATTTTACACAAAAGGAAGCAAGCATGCTAGTGTACTTTCTCCATCACCAGGTCTAACTTGGTCCCTCTGCAGTAGCCCCCCTGCAACATGGCCATAAACATCTTCATGTTAATTCCTAATATGAAGGACTCTATTTCATTACAAGACAAATACTATGTATTTCCAAAAGGAAAATATTACATATCATTCACTATATAAAAAGTTTTAGTTTTCTTACGCCTATAATCCCTTCTACCATTAATAAAGTAACTTCTGGAGTCTAATGTGTTTACTCCAAGGGGCTTGAACATCAGCATTACTATATTTGAATCATCAAAGCTGGAAAAGAAAACTACTTCCTCAGTGTAACACTAAACTACTCCCTTTGCTGACACTTTTTATAACTGCCCAAGTACAATTCCGCATGCAGACAAGGAGTGCATATGCATGTATATACATAAATATATATAAGCATATGGGTGTACCACATAGAGGCGCGTGCACCACAGATATATATGCATATACATGCAGCCATATATATATTGTATGCACACACAGAGATTTACATACAAATGTAAAGTACTGAAGTTACAGCTTTTAGCTAGGGATTCTGAATCTCATGAAAGGAACAGAGGATTTCTTCCTCCAACCACCTTCTTACCTCCTTGCACAAGCCTTGGCCACATAATCTGCTGTCAGTTTGTACTGCCAGAGCGTGCCTATGTGTTCCATTGCAGGCCACAGCTGAACCCGAACGCAGAGCTGGTTTAACATGGCTGGGTCTAGGTGGTTGGAGATTGTATCTTCAGCAAACCTTTCTTCTGAATGACTATATGTAACTCCTTCTGCTCTCAGTTGTGAATGTACAGCTTTCAAAAAAATCTTTAGTTGACCTGTTTGACAGAGTGTAAGAAGCACATAAGTGCAGGTGAACATTTATTGCCAGTGAACATTTCACATCCTTTCCAATTGCCTATAAAAATAATGGAGAAGGCAGAAATCATCCAGTTGGGCTCTTGTAAAGTGTTACCTACCCAGACTAACATCTTCTAAGTGATTGGCTCTAATTATCAGGCCATCAGCTTGCAGCAGTGCTTTCTTCATCCTCCATCCAGTGGCAGCAATTTTCAGACAGCACATTTTTTCCTGCCATCTACTTTCTCCAAAGGCCAATTTTAGCTCCAAGATGTTAAGTGGTTTGCTGAGAACTTTTAACTGAGAAAAACATTCCAAGCCCAGTTTTTCCTGGAAACAGGAAAAGGACATTGAACAAGTGACAATGTTTCAGCATTGCTAACAAAACAACAAACAAGATCTATGACTGCAGTCAGAACTCAGATTTCAAATTCACATGTAGATGACAGAAGTACAAGTACATATAAACAACCTGCAACAACAACTTCTGTAGCCCTACTCAATACATCAGGAAGACAGAAATGGAACCAGGTGGCCACAACACCTCCTTGTCAAGGTTTTTTTTTCTTCCTGAAGAAACTACATAGATTATGCAGACAAACAGTACCTCAATGTAGCAACTTACCGAAACTAAGGGCAATAAATACATAAATTAATAAAAAAACACCAGAAGCTACTGTCCATTAGAAGAAATTGGCACTTTTCACCTCTATTTTAAATACATTTGGATGCCTAGAAAAACCTCCCAAAATTCTCAGTAAGCACTAACTGTTCTTTGAAGTCCCACAAAGTAACTACGCACATTTCTGACAGCTGAGTCTCTTTGAGAGATAAGGCTACAAAAACCTAGGTCTAATTACTAATCACCACTGTGAGCAACCTACATGTCCACTTGTGCCCCGCTTTTAAAAAGGAACTTATATTCTTTAGAAAATTTTACTCTAAGATTTTTTTTTTGAATGTTACCAACTGGTGAAGTAACTTAAGAAAAAAAAAACCTAAAACCTGTCAGAGTCCAGAGGCCTCGTCTTGGTAAGTCATAAGGCAGCCCCATCCTATGCTGTATAAAAGGAAGTACACACGCTATTCTATAAGCACATGTTCGCTAAATAAGCAAGTGGCATACTGATATTCACAAGTCTGCAGAACAAAGCAAGCAGAGATATTTTTATATCTGTCCACCACTCTATATTAAATAACTATACAAAGCCTTACTAATAGTAGAAATGCTGTCTGGATAACTGATATATTTCACAAAAAAAGATGTACATTAATATATGCTGAAATTGCTTTTTTAATCAATCTAACAAGTCCAAAAGGAATACATTTTTGCTGGCCTGGAACAAAAGTACTACAAATCTTTATGCTTATTTTAAAGAATATTTGGACATTGTTGGAAAAACAAATCTTTTGCAAACAGAATATCAATACCTTAAAAGGAAGGGGCCTTCCTAGAGACTTCTGCAGTATCTTCATATTGGCAGAAACACCAGCAGGATTGGCCAAGCAGCTCTGAATATACTGTGAAACAGATTGAATTTCCTTGGAAACCCTTGGAGATTTAAAAAAAAAAAAAAAAAAGCCCACACAGTTAGCTCAGAATTTGAGAAAAAAGGCAAAAAGACATATGACAAAGGAAAGTCCCATCTCTTAACCTTCCACTAAAGGGGTAACGTAACTTAAAGTACTGCAAATGGGTAAACATTCCCTATGATCATTTGGGCAAGTAGCAACCCAATGCTAAGAAACCTGAATTTAAAAACGAACAGCTATGTAACACATTGCACTTGCATCACTAATGGAACACAACTTGACACTAACAGCAAACAATGTTGATTAGCTATAATACTAACAAAAGAGTAACTTATACAACCAAGTAACAGAAACACAAATCAAAGCCACTCACTTGTGCTGGTCTGATCCAATAAGCATCTGAGGAATTCTGTCAATTAGATGCTTCATAACCCAGTGCCAGTGCAGAGACAGAATTGGCAACCCAGGTGAATCCACTGTCAGAGAGTCAGAGACTGCCCAGAACCGGTCACGCCACAGCAAGGAGTATAAAATCTAACAACAAGCCAAAAAGGTTACAGTTTTCCCATTGCTGAGCCCTGCATGTTACAGAACACTTTGTACTTCAAGCAAGAGAAAATGTAAAAACATTGCCACTTCCACTAACTTCAGAATCATGCAATGCTTCATGCTTAGTGGCACACAACTAGCACTCAGCTATGTGTTTTCTAAAAATACTGCAGGGCTCTGCTGGCAGGTGGAAATACACAAGTCAAAACCAAGTAAACCCTGCACCAAGACTACAATGTCATTGTCAGATTTCAGCAAAATAATCTTCAGGGTTTTAAAAGGGAGAGGGAGAAGTGAACAACCCCTGTGACATGCATGTAAACCATCCAGGTTCAGAGATCTTTATCCGAGATTTGTGTGGATAATCCCTTTATCATTAGTTGAGAGAAACAGGAACTTGTACGGCACAGTGAATATCTAGGTCCCAGGTGTGTACATTCAGGTAAGATAATTCTCACCCTGAATACCTTCAGGCTGAAAACCTACATTCCACACAGAATAAATGAGAAGACAGAGCACAAATACAGTCACCGAAACAAACACGATAATTTGCCTAGTGTCAGGCATATTCTGAATACCAATAGAAACACTGCGGTTTTTTTCACGGTCCCTGAAACGTGTGTTCTGCACACTATTTTCACATAACTTCCATACACGTACTATGAAAAGTCTACTCACATCATGCATGTCATCATCACTTAAGGCCACCTGAGTAGACTTCACCCAGTGAAATGCAAATGCATCCCAGAGTTCAAAGAAAGCAGCAAGGTTGACCACGATTGCATGAGGAAGGCAGGTGTAACTTCCTGGATCTGAGGGTTTCAGGGAGATGGAAAGAAAGGGAGAGAATGAACACTGCAGCCACATAACATGGCAAGTAAGGGTCAATTTGATTACTAGATCCTCTTTGTGGTGGGTGGGGGGGGAGCAAGGGGGGAGAAGATCTAAGAATCAAAGTAACAAAAAGTATTCCTCCACTATTTGCACTATTCTCTATTACCTCTATGCATTTAATATAAAAAAAATCCAGAACGAAGGAAACATTGATCAATTCCTTCTATGCAACATACTAACTTCACTGAATTTGTTTTAGGAGTAAACATCCTAATGACATAGAACTATAGAAAGAGGAGTAGAACAAAAGCAACAGTGAAGAACTTGGATATTCTTACTAGCTAAAGACAAAATGCAATTCCACTTTCTCTCCACTATCTTCCCAAAGTTTAGATAAACAAGAGAAATGACATACACTACCTAGTAGAGGCTGGACATAAATGCTGTAGCATAAGGTTCATCTAATTTAAGAATAATATGTTACATGTCATATTAGTACTCATCTGACTGCTTTACATTCACAATCTTATTTGCACATTCAGGACATATCAGGTTTAAAGTACACGTTTCCTAACAGGGCAAATTAACCATATTTCAAATTGACCACAGAACTGAAATGAACAGCGAAAATCAACCCACCTTTGCGGAAATCTAGAGACATTCTTAAGATACTATTTCTTGATTTCTTGCTGGTCATCAAATTCTTCTCAGTGTAGCTTCTTCTTTCTCGGTCAAGAAACAATACTGCCCTAAATTAAAAATACAGCTGTTAGAAATTCAGTACCATTTTAAGCCTCTGCCTTGTAAGAATGGTGAACTATAAAGTGACATTTGATTATCGCACTGCGTTATGAAACAAGGATCAGGTGCAGCATAACTAATCACTTGAATATGATTTTTGCAGAAGCAAGCTTCAAAAAAAGCCAGACTTCAGCAATCACCAGGAAGGAAAAAGTAGTGAGTTACTAAGTAGATGCAACATCACCACTTGTAGAATATGTGAGGAGCTGCTTCCTTATACTGTAATGGCAAAATCTGTGTACCCTTTGCTCTTACTAGGAAAAGCCGTCCAAATCCAAAAGCAGGGCAACTATTTAAAGTTTTATGTGAGAGATTTCACACTGCTGCTTCTGCCTCTTTTATGCTTTATCCCACAGTTCTGGTTTGTCCTTTAAGTACTTCAGCCTACATGGAATGCTGGGAGCTCTGCTCCCTGTAGTCAGTGATTGGTTTTAGTCTGCATCTACAGAAGACGGAAGCAAAGAATTTAAACACCTGTACAAAACCTCTGCCTAGTATTTTAAATCACATCTATCAAAACGTGAGGACATTCTTGGCAGATACCACAAGTGTTTATAGAGTGCTGATTACAGGCATCAGGCAATCTTCACAAGCTTTTTTTGTAACCCACCGATTTGCTACAGACTTCAAAAGGATTAGAAGCTGATCTGTGTGCTCCATTTCTGTATCAAAGTTCATCGAATTTCTAATGATATCCAAAAACTGCATATTCCATCTTGGGTCCAGAGGCATCACATGTTCATCTGGGAAGGCAGACAAATCAAGACAGGACAGCAGTAGAAACATTATTAAGTGAAAGACTTTCATCGATTCCCCTGCCTATGCAAAAACAAGAAAGAAGCGTAACAGGAAGGCACACTCTTAAGCTTCCTCACTCCAGATACCAAAACAGGAAAGTATTACGTTGACTGCAGGTTTTATAAAACAGAACAGTGAAAGTAAATTAAGCAGTGGTAAGAGTACTCAAAAAGACAGCCTGGAAACTCAAGTCCAGCTCCCTTTTCCTTCACAGTCCAGGTGAGATACCTAGCACTATCCATCAACAGCCCAGTGTCACTGTAGGTAGCTTTCACACACCTAACAAGCCTGGAAAGGAAACCAAGGGCCTGTGCTCCCTGTAAAACACCATGGGAAAATTACAGGCTTTAACATAGGTTTCAGATGGGCCAACACAATAAATGCTGGGAAAAAACAAGATGCCTAAACCATCCAGTCAGAAAGTCAGCAGATAAAAGCATCACTCTAAAGAACATCACTTAACTCAGAGCTGTAGGAATACACCTGGGCCACAGATACACTGTCAGGGTTCACAGTCATAGCACTCATACCTAATTTCCATAGGATGCAAATTTTATTGACATATTTGCAGTTCTAGAGAGCAAGAATGGCTTTGTTGTTATCTCCTTTGCAATAAAAGCAATGTATAGTTAGAATGTAGACTTTGTTTTGTTACACACATTTCCTAAGAAGGACTGCAGTGTGTTCAGAGAACAAACGAAAGAAGCACCAATGCCTTATATAACTTTTTTCAGAAGTACCTGTCATAGTTGGCTGTAGCAACTTGATCATGTTACTGACTCCAGATGAGAGGGGACTGGCATAGAAACTACCAAGGGCTACAGCACCTGCTTCCAGCTGAATCCGCACTGGATCTGTAGGTGAAGGGGAGAGAACATAGCTGTAAAAGACAGAGCATTACTATAAATAAATAAAAATAACTTCAACTGAGCCAGCACAAGCAGCCTGGATGTCATCTGTGCATGCACTCTGGACATGCTGGTTGCTCTTACTTTGTATTAGCTCCAAGAGGCCTTAAAGGCAGTCAGAATATCATGGCCAAAGAGACAAATCCAGTAAAGAGTCCTAGTTAAACTGGTGATAGTTCATTTATGCTATTAAAAATATGGTTTGTGAAAAAACATGAGTTTACACCTTCAAATCTTCCTCTCAGTGCATCCATTTTTGATTTTTTTTTTTAAAGAAAAGAAAAAAAAAAAAAAGACCTGAGAGCATACCTGTCATTAAAGTAACTTTCTAGATATTTTCTAAATTACAGACACACCTGCCTGGAAAGACAGCAAGATCAAGGGGGAGCAATCTCCCTTGTCCCATGTAGGGACAATACAGTCTGAGATTTCACACCATACAAGGAAGCTAAGTGTGTGAATTACTTAGACCAATACCTGTCTAAATTCTCCACAAGCTCAATGTGATTAACGGAATTAAGCAATGAATACTTCATCTCAGGTGCTATCCTGAATGTTCAGGCAACACAGCTTCAGGAAATCTCAGTTCTGCAGTGGCTTTCTCACTATTTGTATTTTAACACCAAATAAATAGAAGGCATCTTACTGCTTTTACTATCACTATCAAAAAAAACACCAACTGTGAAGAGAAAGGCATACTCACTTACATAGACCATGAGGCATCAAAAAAATAACTGTAGTTCAGAAGCAGTACAAGTTACACGCATGCCTGAACAATAAAAGGCAATGTTTAGCTGTGCTGCTTTTGGCTGGGATCAAGTTAATTTTCTTAAGAGTAGCTAGTATGAGGCTATGTTTTTGGATTTGTGCTGAGAACAATGTGATAATACACTGATGTTTTAGTTGTTGCCAAGCAGTCCTTACATTAAGCCAAGGACTCTTCCAGCTTCTCATACTGCCCCTGCCCTCCCAGCTTCTTTTTCTGGAAGATGCAGGGAGGAGACACAGTCAGGACAGCTGACCCAAACTGGCCAAAGGGATAGTCCATACCAAATCCATCATGCTCAGTATATAAGCTAGGGGAGTTGGCCAAGGGGTGAGATCGCTGCTCAGGGACTGGCTGGACTTCGAGTTTTCTTACCTTTTACCTCCAATCCTCTTTCTCATCCCACTTGTGGGGGAGAGTGAGCAAGTAGCTGTGTGGTGCTTAGTTGCCAGCTCGGGTTAAAACACAACATCAGCTCAAAGTCTCCTGTTGTCCCTAATACGCACAATCATCTATTTCTGTCTTTCCATGGAGCCTCAAAGCCCTTAATTGAGTGTGGATAGTTGAGAACTTTCATATCAGATCATCTGAATGGTCTGGATGTTTTCATAGGAGACTTATGATTTGTGAAAATATAATAAACCAGCTCTTAGGCAAAAAATTAAATAATTACATACCAAGCACCTGTGGCAGATTTTTGGCTAAAGAATTAAGCCATTTAACTCTCAACGTCCAATCTTGATTGGTTGCCTTTTCTATGAACAATTTCACTGAAGCCTGTAGAACTTCCATTTTATCCATCCAGTTTGCATCTATCTCAACAGCACTGAATTTGAGACTCTCGGGATTAGTGGACTGCATAATTTTTCGAAGATCTTGCAGAGTCAGCGGTAGTGTCCTGAAACACAAAGAAGCAAAGCCCAGAAATCAAGGGCTCCAACTCCCAGTTCCAGGAAAGAATCTATTTTGCAAGTCAAGCTACTCAGCATGCAACTATCTTCAGGTAAGCAAGTAGCAATGCAATAATCTCTCCTCCTTTATTTAGCTTTAAAGCCAGTTTCCAACCTCAAGTCAGTTAGGGTTGTCTACTATTAGGAACTCACTAATGCCAAAAAATTCATGCAGTGCCAGAAGTGAACATGCACAGCATTTCAATGAGAAATTATAATCAATTTGTGCACCAGAATGATATGTGATGGTTAAGTTAAAAAAGACAAAAGATAGGAGAGAAATGTTGTTGATTAAAAAAAAAACCAAACAAACAAACCCAAAAAAACCAAACCAGCATGTTGCTTAGGTTTTACAATTTCAACTCTGTATCTTAGTACTAACTTCTACAGCTTGTTCTTTCACTGGAAGCAAACCACAGCACCTGCCCACAAGAGGCCACTAAGCAAAGCAGGCGGTAAGGAAGATTTTGCACCGGTGTTGTGAAAATAATAGTTATATTGCACAAGAAATCATTAAAAGAGCTCTTGCATATGGCCCCTGCACATAAGAATTCTTCCAGTCAGCTCTGTTTGAAGGAGGAAATTTGATTTTTTTCACCTGAAGCTACTGGACCTAAAATAACTGACAAATAATTGTTGAAATGAAAGCAGGAGGTACAGAGGATCATTAGTATATTTAAACCTAGTTAAATACTCTTTTTTTTTAAAGCTCAGAAGGAAACTGAAGGACGAGATTTTTGGTGCTCTTATTACCTTGTAAACCCAGTGTTCACATTCACATTTTCTGGTAAATGCCTACTTCTAATTCAACTCAAAATAGGTCTAATGTACTTATTGAAGACTGAATACCACTGAGTCAAGCATTTTTGTACTGAAGAATAAAACAGTAAATGATTAAACTTGTATTTGCAGTGGTTGCATGGAAAAGTACACAGGAGCCCCAGTTACAGAGTATGATGAACACAGTCTCTACCCACACAATTCGCTCAAGACACAGTTTTGCAGGGGACAATGACATGCCACTAGTAGTTCACACATATCCTGTTTCTTACTCATTTATTAGACAAAAAATGTTTCTTGCCTACCTGGAGTTTTTAAGGCTTAGTCTATTCAGACAACACATTAGGACCTGCGCATCACTCCAGACTGTTGAAAGAAGTGAGTCTTCAGCTGCAAACAGACCTGTAGGTAGGGAGTCTGGCCACAGTCCCATTGCTAGCAAGGAGTCACCCCAAGTTTCATGGGAAGCCAGAGATGAAGCATGCTTCTTAACCAGTTCTAACACAAGCTAAAACAAACAACCAAAAAGCATTTTATGATCATATTCTAACATGTATTCAAGTACAACAGTTCAGGGAACTTTTTAATTAAATCTATTTATTACAAAATCATTATAAACCAAGTATTCTACAAACACTATTTAACATACACAATAAAAGAACCAGAACATTCCAACCATACATACTGTACAGTTTAAAATAAGAAGCGAATGTTGCTATCTCCAGATGACAGTGTGCAGTGTTTCAGGCTAGAGATTCATCAGTGTTAATATCCCAAAGTCTCAGCTGAAGCTGTTAAAAACCAAGTAAGCCTCAGGGTCCGGTCCAACTGGGATATTCTCTGGCTCCCTTATGCTGAAAGAGTCAGCCACTATCTACACAATGTCTGACAAACCATACTTATCCCCTGGGAAACATCTGAATAAACATATGCAACTCTCACCCATCTGACCTCCCCTCTCCTGTAGCATGCCACCAGCCTGAGAAAATATGTCACAAAAGGACAAGTGACAGCTGAAATTCAGCATACTTCACCATTCAAAAAAAACCCCAAACCGAACCACAATTTCTTGAGCTGTAACTCATCTGTTAGAGTGAGTTACAGGCAGAACTGTACTGCTTGCACTGGAGCCAAAAAAGACTCAGAATCTGAAAGATACAGAAAATGTCTCAATGCCTCTTAACCCCTTCTCTTCATCACCTGACAGATGCCTGAGAGGATGTTTTTTGGTTCGTCTCTCCAAGAGCACCATCTTCATCAACCCTTGTTCAGGCACTTAGGAAACAGAGGATCTCAAACAGTAGCCTCATGAAATGGTATTTCTCACATATCTAGATGATGTAAGAAAAGCTTTCAAATACAGGACTTTTACCTTTTGGTTAATCTGCAGTTGTTGTGAGCGGCCATAAACTTCCCAACAGGCTCTGTAAAAAGCCTGTGCTAACCCAAAGCCTCTTTGTATCTGCTGCACAATCAACACAGCAGCCTGAAGCAAAGGTGACAAAGATGACATAGAACCTGAAAGATACACAGCATTTAAGGCAATATGAATGTTTAGTAATTGTCAACCCTTTAACCTTTTGAGGACAAACACCACTTTAGACCCTGAGGAAGATCTAAAAAAAATGAATCCTACTGGGTCCTGAAAATTAAATGGGTTCGTTCCATTCTTTTTTTCCATTTTTTTCCATTCAAGCTTTCTTCCTTCAAGCTGATTTTCACTTACAATATATTGTTTTGCCTATAGCAATCGACAACTGACTCTTGCCAGTGTCTCATGTTGCCTTACAAAACACTCCAGGTACCATCTTTTTACGATTCAGACCTATTCCTGAGAATGCAAAAAACAACCCAAAACAATCTATTTACTTTTATGTCTTTACTTATATCAGGCCATAACACAATAAAATAACTAAGCTTTTTAATATTAAAGAGTTAATCGAAACACATGTAACGAGCCCAAGTTGTTAACAAATACTGAACAGACTTTTTTACCTGCTATTGCTGCCTTGGTTTCTGAATGCACAGCCATAAGCGCATCACAGATGCTATCTCCCACTAAACCCAAACCATGCAGGAGTAACTTCAAATCCAGATTGTCCAGTACATTTCCATCATTCTCCCCAGGAATGTAAATTTCAATCCCACGATTCCGCATGGCTCTGGATATTTCCCCATGAACAGGATCCATTGAAAGGAAAAGCCTGTTGGATATTAGAGTAAAATAGTTCAGTCCTCCTACAACAATCATCTAGTCCAACTGCCTTACATTCTTAAGATACAACTTCGGGCTTTAAACTATCACTCTGGAACACCCAAATCTTCTCTTCCATAAAATAAATTAATCTTAACGGGGACACTGATATCTAGAAAGCCAGAGACATCTACTGAATTTAAATGAGAAATCTGTATGAATAATTATATTTTGAAATTAGCCACAGATATATTGCATTGGTTTTAATGAAGTTATAACTGACCTATGTCTATCTTATCATTTGCTTACTTACAAAAAAAGTTAAACTATACCTCTGAGCATAGTCTTCTCTGAGAAGACTTTTAAAAGTCTTAGCAACAGCTTCAGATAAATCTGTGCTATGCAAAAACCAGAGCATCCAAGTAGTTACTAGAAATAGTAGACATTTCTTAAGAGCAAGGAGGAAAAAAAAAAACAACCCAACACTTTGAGACACAATGCAGAAAAACCAGATTTCTAAAACGTCAAAGACCTTGTTTCCAATTCAGAGGAACCAGAGCATTATCAGTCCCAATACTCTTTTCATGAGTTTTTTATAAACAGGAATTATACAGAATACTCTGTATGTTCTCGTCCCATCCTCCCATCTGCCCCGGAGACTACTTCAGGTCCGAGAAAATACAGACTGTCTGTTTGGTTTGGAGGGGTTTTGAGTTTTTATTTTTTTGTGGTTAGTTTGTTTTTCTTTTTTGTTTGTCTGGTTGGTTTGTTGGTTTTTAAGTTCTGTCACTACAGCAAACTCAAATTTATAGATGGGATGGAAAAAGCTGGCAAGAAAATTACTATGTCCATATACCAGCTTTCATTACCAACATATCTGAACATTACACCATCTTCAACACGTGTATCCTCAACTCCATTACAGTGAGGCAGGGAAGTGCTGAAATCCTAAATTAGAAATGGAGAATCAAGGTAGAGGTATACTGCTATGAACTTCCCAGTGTAATAGTCTGTGCTGCAACAGAGATATAAAGCCAAGCCTCTTATACTCTCTATCACATGCTTACCACAGTGCAGTTTTCTTCCTTGTCAGACACACAGTGTCACTACAGTACATGGCAAACTGAACAGCATTCAAAATACCAAAAGACTGGCCCATGGCTGACATTTTTTTTCTAAACCTGCAATTTCATACGGGGGAAAAAAGAAAAGAAAAAAAAAAAAAGCAGAAACGCCAAGCACCTGAAATTTGGATGAGGAGCTATTGTAGGAATTGTGCCATCTATCACACCTCTCTCACTCATGGTAAGAACGCCTCCTGGTTCAAGTAAAGCATTCAAGCGGTCCAGCACAGAAGGGCTATATTGAAAAGAAATGTATATGGTTATAAAAAGGTAAAAATTTGATCCCTTTCTGATCTGAAATCAAAATGGTACTAGCCAAGCAAAAAGCCAAACAGCTAATTACATTATAAGGTAACAGGAAACCTATCAACTGCTAAGCTAAGAAGGAAGACACTCTTCAAGAAAATGTAAATTACTGCTCCCATGTACTGTTATCAAATGCAACACCTTCAGCTGTGAACCATATAGTAATACGCAAAGTCATAGAATCAATCATAGAATCATAAAGGTTGGAAAAGACCTCAAGGATCATCAAGTCCAATCATCAACCCACACCACCTAACTCACTAAACCATATCCCGAAGCACCACATCTACACGTTTCTTGAACCCCTCCAGGGATGCCTTCCCTGGCCAGCCTGTTCCAATGCCTGATCACTCTTTCAATGAAGAAATTTTTTCTAATATCTAGCCTAAACCTCCCCTGGCGTCACTTCAGGCTGTTTCCTCTTGTCCTATCA
>NW_010143211.1:0-1638 GCF_000699245.1 Pterocles gutturalis
TCCAGCTCCAACCCCTGGGTCAGGTGCTGGGTTCTCAAAGGACACCCCGGTTCTGGCACCAGGCGGCACCCCAGGAGCCCAAGGGATGTCCCAGTGCCAGGACCAGGATCCCAAGGGACATCCCATCCCCAGGGCCAGGATCCCGAGGGACACCCCAGCCCCGGTGCCAGGACCAGGATCCCAAGGGATGCTCCATATCCAGGACCAGGATCCCAAAGGATGCCCCATCCCTGGTGCCAGGATCAGGATCCCAAAGAAGTCCCATCCCCAGGACCAGAATCCCGAGGGATGCCCCAGTCCCAGTGCCAGGACCAGGATCCCAAAGGATGCCCCATCCCCAGTGCCAGGACCAGGATCCCGAGGGATGCCCCAGTCCCAGTGCCAGGACACGATCCCAAAGGACGTGCCATCCCCGGTGCTAGGATCAGGATCCAAAAGGATGCACCATCCCCAGGACCAGGATCCCGAGGGGTGCCCCAGTCCCAGTGCCAGGACACGATCCCAAAGGACGTGCCATCCCCGGTGCTAGGATCAGGATCCAAAAGGATGCACCATCCCCAGGACCAGGATCCCAAAGGATGCGCCAGGCCCAGGACCAGCATCCCAAAGAGTGCCCCATCCCCCGAGCCAGGATCAGGATCCCAAAGAATGCCCCAGCCCCAGGATCAGGATCGGGATCCCGAGGGATGTCCCAGCCCCAGCTCCAGGATCAGGATCCCAAAGGACGCCCCATCCCCAGGACCAGGATCCCGAGGGGTGCCCCAGTCCCAGTGCCAGGACCCCAAAGGACGGCCCGTCCCCCGGACCAGGATCCCCAGGGATGCCCCAGTCCCAGTGCCAGGACCCCAAAGGACGCCCCATCCCCAGGACCAGGATCCCGAGGGATGCCCCAGTCCCAGGACCCCAAAGGACGTGTCATCCCTGGTGCCAGGACCAGGATCCCAAAGGATGCCCCAGTGCCAGGACCACGATCCCAAAGGATGTCCCATCCCCAGGATCAGGATCCCAAAGGATGCCCCATCCCTGGTGCCAAGACCAGGATCCCAAGGGATGCCCCATCCCATGACCAGGATCCTAAGGGATATCCCAGCCCCAGTGCCAGGATCAGGATCCCAAGGGATGCCCCAGTCCCAGGACCAGGATCCTGATGGATGCCTCAGCCCCAGAACCAGGATCCCAAAGGATGCTCCAGCTCCAGGATCAGGATCCCAAAGGGTGCCCCGTTCCAGTGCCAGGACCAGGATCCCAAGGGATGTCCCATGCCCAGAACCAGGATCCCAAAGGATGCTCCAGCTCCAGGATCAGGATCCCTATGGATGTCCCAGCCCAAGTGCCAGGACCAGCATCCCAAGGGATGTCCTATCCCAGTGCCAGGACCAGTATCCTGATGGATGCCCCAGCTCCAGGACCAGGATCCCGAGGGATGCCCCAGGACCAGGACCAGGACCCCGAGGGATGCCCCAGCCCCCAGCCCGTGGGACGGTGCCCCGGGGCCGCGCTGGCAGCAGCCGGTTCCCAGCCCCAGCTGTGGGATCCCCTCTGGAGCCAAACCCACCCCCAAGAAGGGGATTGAAGAGGAAATAAATAAATTTGGAAAAATCCGCCAGGAAGCAGCTGTCCCAGCTTCAGGTGCCGGTT
>NW_010143212.1:0-15441 GCF_000699245.1 Pterocles gutturalis
GCTAGGCCCCGGGCCCGGCCAGCCTGCGGCCCCGTCTGTCTCCCCCAGGGATCAGGGCGAGGGGCGCGCTGCCTCCCGCCCTCCTCCTGCCGCTGGCCTAAATGTCGGGCCCCAAGTAAAGTCCCGAAGCAGTTGTGCCCTCCCCAGCCCCGCGGCGGGAGGTCCCTGGGGGGCAGGTGCCACCCGTGTGCCTGCGTGAGCGTCCAGCTGGGGAGAGAGCGGGGGGAAGAGGCAGGGGGGCCGGGAGAAGGGCCACACGGCCGGTTCGTGCTGCAGCGCGCCAAGGGTGTACTCCGCTTTAACTTTTTGCCTTCCTAGTCTTAGTGAGCTTTTTTTTTTTTTTTTTTTTTTATTTGCAGAGTTTGGGGTTTTTCGTGTTCTGGTTTCATTTTGACATGATGTTTTGTTCTGAGTTTTTAAAGTTAAAAAATGCTGCCTGCAGTTAGCAACAGACCAGTTTATTGGGGGGAAATTGGTAATGTTATGGGATTGTTTTGATGTAATTAATTTCTTTAAAGTAGTGAAACCAAATTTTTTACAATGGGTAAAACCGTCTTGGAGGAGGTTAGTAAACTAAATAGCTGTCCTATATGAAGCAAAATGTGTTTTCTGTGTTGTCTGATTAGTTTGTAATTCTATTACCATTATCTTATATTGGAGCTTGAGGTTGGTTTCGTTGGTTTTTTTACTTTTCTGAACTTTGCATAGGTTTTTAGAACTGAGACATCTTTAATAAAAGCTGTGTGTGGTTGAGGCTTGAGAGTCTGCGTTTCATTCATTTCAGCTAAGCCTGTATTTACAGTACTGCAGTTTCACTGAAAAACCCCAGACACTTGCTTCTGCAAGACTTGCTTTCTAACAGATTATTTGCTACTTATGAATTAACTTAAAAGACTTGTTTGATTTTATTTGAAATAGTTTCTGGGCGGTTTTTGTTATGAGCTGCTCAGAATGGCTGGATGACATTGGACATAGAATAAAAGCATCTGCGTTTGGTTTTCAGTGTTCTAAATTCACGTAAGAGTGCTTTTTTGACATGTGTTGTCGTCTTAACCTTATGAGCTGCTTGTATCACTATTCCAAGAACTGTCAGTCTTCCACTTAAGCCGATGAATTAATTCACAGACTTTTAGAAACAAGCTTTCTGAAGGAAATACACTGACACTACTAAAAATATTTTGTTCATCCAGTTTGTTCCAAAATCAATTTCCATTCACTTTCATTAACACTAAAATCTCTGTCCTTATTTCCAATACTATGTTTATTTCCCATGTCATTCAATCACAGGAATACTAAACACATGTTGAATGTGTTGAATATCCATAATGTGAGAACCCAACATGTAGAGAAACCACTGGAATTACATTTTTAAATCTTTAAATGCAGCTATCTACATATAAATTTGAGTAAGAGTGCAGCTCTGAGCTCACCGTGTGTTATGTCAGTTTTCGCCAGAATAATTGCTGGTGTAATGCCCTTTCTTTTTCTTGTGTTTCTTTTTCCTGAAGTGCTTTCTTCCTCATTGGAAAACCTGCCTGAAACTTCTTGCCTGGGGCATATTTCAGCCCCTGTCTGTAGTTACTTTTTCCTGGAACGTTTTCATCGTAATTAATTATGACTGGCACAGACCTTTCTAAAATTTGAAAATACTGCTGGTAATAGTTGGAAGCATGTTAATTTTTTCTTTTCAGTATGTAACTCCCATGTAGAGCATTAGATAATACTTAAGCTACATCTTTAAATAAAACAGATTTTTAAAAACTTAATTTGGATTTATAACTGATGGAAAAAAACCTCAGAATTTAAGAATAAAGGTATTCCAGCGACTAGTTTCAGCATTCTTGGACTAACAAACCATGACTGGATGTTGTTTTCAAATGTGCTTGAGACTGTAATTGCAGTGTTCTGCAAAATTGTTTTGGAAAATAGTTGAGGGCCCTGAAGACAGAGCCTGATTTCTTCCTTTCATGTTGATACAAATCTAGTTAAACTAAGGCTATAAGGGGATGCATGGTTCTCAAGTTCAGTGTAAAGGCTGCTGCAGAAGGATTTGAAACAAAAAAAAAAAATAGGTACAAGACAAAATACTCAGGTAAGTACAGAATAAAAAAATCAAAGAGTACATGTGAGTGTTGGTGAATGTTTTTTGAAGGAGTAGGAAGACAGGCAGAAATTACAGAAACAGTTAATGAAAGGAGAAATAGTTATTTTGTCATCTAGTATGGTGAAACTAGATTCAGATCTCCCAGGGTAGCTACTACCATAAAAATAGTAGTGAAAAGAAGATTTCCGAAAAAGTTTTAATTTTGCCAGCTTTTATTAGAAGTTATTGTGGCTGTTCCTCTTTAAATGTGCTCTTGACTCGCTGATTACATAGAACCAGTCAGTTACTTTTCCTTACGTATGCAAATGTTTTGCACTTGAACTGAAATGTGAACAGATCCTGAAGGCCTGTCTTTGTGTAATTACTACACCCTTAAACAACTGAAGACTACCCACTTTACAGCTCATAGTCGACTGTTTCTGCTTAGTTTTTCACTGGGGTAGAATCAACGTTTTTCATGTAAATTACCTCAGCCACTCCTGTAGAAGTTAACTTTATCTGTTGGAGGTCTTGATATCAGGAAAAAATTCCATTTGTATTTCTGGGTGGATGGACCTAGATTCCCATTTTGCTAGTAATGCACAGTGACAGCCTTGATTATAACATGGATTATTCCACTTTATGCTTCAATGAACAGAATAATGTTTACTGGTCATTGTGAAAACCACTCAATTTTAATGTCTAGTTTGGTGCTGTTAGCTGCCTTATGTGATTTCAGTCCAGGTTCTTTTTACTAGTTTCAGCTTGAGGGTGGAGAAGGACCATTGTAAATTCCATTTTTGCTTTCAGTCTTAGACAAAAAGCTATGTTTAGAATTGACTTTGAGACTCAATTCAGCCTCTCTTCAGAAATTGATTCTTCCAGGCACAATGACAACACATTGACAGTTGTTGTAATACATCTAATTGATTTTTTTGTTTTGTTTTGTTTTAAATAAATAATGAATTTGTCTGTGGTGTTCTTAATGAGACATTGTGTTCTGTCTGAAATTCAGCTTTAATCTGGGGGAAGGGTAGGCAAATCAGTTTGCTGAGCAACTTGTCTTTTTATGTTGTGGAGTTGTATTACTTCAGTGGCTTCAGCAGAAGAGCTGTATACAATTGCAGTGAACAGCCAGCAGTTTGCACCCTGGTGAGGTGGCTGCAGGTTCATGAGGATTGCCATGGCTCCGATACCATGAGCATACCTTCAGATTACTGACAGTTTCCCTTTTCAGGCTCTGGTGATATTAGGAAGTAGTCAGGCTTAGTTTTTATTGCAAGGTATCACAAAGGCAGCTTAGTAAACATGAATTGGTTTGCTCTCTCTTTCCAGCAGGAAGAAATACACTCCATTTCAAACAGAATTTCTATGTGTTACCAAACTTGATAAGCAATATCATCAATAGACAGGGAAATTTTCCTACCTTATACTGAAGCATTTTTAATAGATATAGTTGAAATTTGATTCATATATTGTCACCTCTTCCCAAATCTTTATGTTTCAGTGTTGCCATCATTTAAAGAAATATATATAGTGCAAGCAATAATGCTGCAAAAACAAGCATAGAGCTAGGGAAATAAGAACTCAAGCAGGTCCACTTTATCCCCTGCTGTTTCTTTGTTATGTTTAATTACGTTAGTATGTGATTTAAAAAAAAAATCAGTGAGCTTCACAGAAGACCTGGGATATACTGTTCTGAATTAATTGCTGTTTCATATTTTATATGGATTCAGTATATGCCCTGATATTTTATTTTATGCATTCTCTTCAGACTCATCTTTAAACACAGAATTAATATATTTGGGACTTATTTCACTCATTGCTATAAGGTCTTGGAAATATGTATAGAGCCAAACGCATGAGAATAATTAGTAAATTCTCTCTGTCTGAACATTGACAAGTGTCAGTAAGTTCTGGGGCTTGTGGGTTGTTTGGTTTTTTTTTTTTTTTGAGAGAGTTATTTAGTGCTTTGTTCAGAACAGAGCTCTGCAGAATCTGATACCAAACTGGGTGTTAAACAGAAGTAAATCAGATCTAAGTTATGCTAAAAACTGGACTTTTAGAGAACGATGCCCATAGCTATAGGAGAGCTGTGTGGTAAAGGTAGAAAGGAAAAGCACTTCTTTTTTTATACTCTTTACATGTCATAATACCATTTTTTTTCTGTCTGCAGTCTCCTATCTAATTTCTGTGCATTTTCCAACTTCTGCTTAAAAAAAAATAAAGGCAGAGCACTGTCTTTCCACGGAACTGTACTGACCCCATTGCAAATCACTGGCTGCACAGACTTCTTATTCCTGGTGTCAGCCCCAGTGTGAGCCAGCAGGTACTAGATGACTTGGAGTTAGCAAGGAGGAGCAGAAGAGCAGAGAGACCTCGTATGTGGAAAAGAAACCAGGGCTCCCAGTGCATGGTTGAGTGGTTGCAGCCTTCTTACACAAATCACACTCCTGTTTTCACTCTCACGGTTTGTCTCTGTTCTTTTCCTCCTTACTCTTTTGCATTCCAGTCTGATTGCTTTCTTTATATTCCTGTGCCTGGATACCAGTGGCAAATGCATATAGAAACTGTTATTTGCTTTTCTGTCCTGGTGACTGTGGGCCAGTGGTTCAGGACGAACAAATGCAAAGAAAGTTGTACTTAGCACCAGGATGGTGTTCGGTTGGTCACTTTTGCAGCCAGTGCATAGGAGCTATGTGAAAATCGTGCATGTTCATTGTAGATGAAATGTTCAAGAAATTTAGCTGGCACACTAATATAGGAGTTCTTTTCAAATTTTTTTTTTTTTCAGTTGACCTCGTTTGGGCATTTTTGTGTTGTTGTTTTAAAAAAAAGCCAGCCAAACAAACCACATGTACCCCAAACCCACATCACTAGTGCTCTTACAAAATATCAGGTCTTTGCTCCAATCCCAGAGTTAGCAGACCTCCTAAATGCCATGGTTATGAAACAAAGTTAGCTGAAGTAAAATCAAATTTGTACCAGACTTATTCTCAGAAACAATTGCACTTCATACAAAAAGAATGGTTTGAGTCAGCCCAATGGTTGAAATTTGGTAAAATTACCAGCAATTGAAAATTGAGAGTAATAAGTATTGTTAACAATGTCCTTGAAGGATAAATTTCTACAGAAATAGAACTCTTTGTATTGTGTCTTTTGTCTGGAAAGTTATCTTCTGTATTGCCACTTTCCCTTTTTTTTTTTTTTTGAAAAAGGTTTGCAAAGTAGGAGTTTGTTTCCTATACAGCTAGTGAACGATATACAGAGAAGCAAAAGTTTAGATTATCACTCCACTTACACTGTAAAGGTTAGGGAAGTTCTTTAGGCAAGAGAGGAGACAAGAAAACTGGTAACTAAACAACGGTAGTTTTCACAAAATATTTCTATCTGTTTTTATGTACGTTTAACTTTACCAGGTTAATGTGCCACTCTGATCTGCTAGAATACCACAAATGTACCCTTAAATGTCACGGATATAGCATTACCCTCTCCAGGTTAATGTACCTGATTCTGTCTGTGAGGAGAGGTCTCATACTTCAAGGGCTCTATATAATCTCTCAAGACTACATTGACCAAGGCTCCTGCTACAGTGTTCTGAAACCGCAGCTGGATTTCTTACCCTCCCTGGTCACCCCCTCCTCTGCCGCAGCTCACCAGCCTCAGGGGTGTGTCTGTGTAAGCACTGATGGGCCTCTTCTCTCAACCCAAGCGGGATCATCCAGGACTCATACAGCATAAAATGTTGAATTGCTGCAGTGAAGGGGAAAGGAAATGCTAGGACCAGAAATGAACAGAGAGGGTCGGGGAGCGCTGGGTGCTCTTAACCTGCTTTTGCTGCTGGAGAAACTGCAGATGGATCCCTGCCCTGGAAAGGATGATTAAAGCTGACTGGGGTGAATTGTCTTCTGCCTGTGTTCATTTTAGAAGCTGAGACTTAATATTTTAAAGCTGTTAACTAGATTAAATGAATTTTGTGAAAACTTAATCTGTAATGTAATAAAGACTTGTAAAATAAATTGATTCCTTGGTACTAA
Source organism: Pterocles gutturalis (assembly GCF_000699245.1). NCBI lineage: Eukaryota > Metazoa > Chordata > Aves > Pterocliformes > Pteroclidae > Pterocles > Pterocles gutturalis. Next base: position 6,121 of record NW_010143212.1, read on the forward strand.
TTTAACTTTTATTAAAATTATTTGAAAGAACTATGTCCCAGGCAGAGTAAGCTACATCAGAGGCTTTATCTCTATTACTGCTGAGCTAGCGTGGCAATTTTTCTTGCCCTAAAAAGTGATATGTTCGGATCGGATTGTTTATAAGTGACTACATTTAGGACATGCAGATTTTCAAGGGAGCAATGCTTAAATAATGTCTCCACTTTTTTTTTTTTTTACTACATTTTTTTAAAGCTGTATCAGGGCTTTATGACTTCATGAGTAATAACAAAGAAAAAAAAAAACAACTTATTTGTTTTGATCCTCTCAGGAAGAGAGAACTGAATGGGTTTCAAAGATCAGTTCTGCGTACTCAGACTTCTGTTGTCATTTGTACTGATAGTGTTGATGCCCATTTAAAAAAAATATCACCAAGATCTTAATTTAAAAAATTCTTATGCATGTTACTTTATGTCAACTGGAGCTGAAGTATATCACAGTGGTGCTTTTATATCTTGAAGTTATAATTAAGGATGTTCTTCACTATGCAGAATATTAGGTCTAAATGCTATAGTAGAGTTTTTTTAGTTATGTAGAAATAGTTTTTGTAAATCTAATATTCTGCCTAATTTTTGTGCACTTTTATTTTGGTACTGCATTGTTTGATGCAACAAACTTTCTACCTAAAAGGGTTGAGTTGAGGAAGTTGTTCAGGCAGGAGACAGGGGTGTTAAAAATGAGGGTGAGGAAAGGTTAGGCGTTTGGTATCCGAATTTATTGTTAAAAGAACTTTTCTGTTTTCAGTGCTGGGAATTAAATGCACTTTTTTCTTAGTTTGAACTTTGAGGAGACAGCTTCACGCTTTTCCTTTCCTCCTTTTTTCCTTTTGCTTTTGGCACCAGCCGAATGTTCTCACATTCATAATCACACTGCACTAAGCTGTCTCTGCATCAAAAGAAGATAGAGTGCCGGTCCTTCCGAATTGATCAGCACTGGCATAATTAGCATTGATGCTTAAATTAAGATGCAGTATCTGCATGGCTGATCTTTTTCTTTTTTTGGATTGTCTGCAGATTCACAGCATCATCTCATACTTAGTTCATGGTTTTAAAGTTTTCTTCACAGCCATTAAATCTAAATATGTCTCTTACAGTGGGCACCTTACATTATGTTTTCCAGAAGTAGGAAAGCCCTGTCTCCCTTAGAGCTTTGAGTCCATATCAATATCCTAAATCAATGTCAGGCCAATAGGCATCAAGGGAAGGAAAAAGACAGCTGTGAGAACATAAAACACTACCTTTAATGCATTTCAAAGTGATTTCATTAGAAAAAAAAATCTATAGACTTAACACTTATTCTTTATTATGTGTTAATATTATTATGAAAATAGCTTTATGGTATATTTAAGTAGCATTGAGAAAAATTATCTGGAAAAAGGCTTTGTGCATGAGTCCACATTCAGAGTCACTGCCAGAGCCAAGATGAAGATTCACGTGTTTTTGGCTTTAGGCTAACAGAGCACCTTGCTTCCTAAAAGGAGTTAATTCAGTTTGCTTTTATATTTACAGATAGATGCTTCTGACAAAAATATTCCCTGTTGTTCTAGTTTAGTATAAACAAGACATCAGCTGATTGCTCCTATCTTAAATGGTATGTTGTTTAAGCTTTGGCAGCTGATCTCTTCATAAGGTGCCTGATACCCTTACAGCTGTTGGCATCATGTGCATCTTCTTGTAGCTGGTCCATCAGTGTCGGATCAATAGGGTAAAGACTTTATGAAAACAAGCTAACCAAAATGAAAGTCTGCCCAGTGAAACAAGACTCTGGCTTCCTGTTTTCTTTGCAGGTTTCTCTATTGAGTTTTATAGTTCTCTGGGAATTCAGAGAAGAGGTTTGTAGATTCACTAGGCTTTTAAGTTCATTGATTCTCACTAAATACTAATACTTTGTGTGAGTGTTTATAAATACATACGTGAGCAATTGCTGACATGAAACAAATACAGACATTAGAAGGTTGAAGGATAAATGTCTCAAGGACCGGTTAATAAAATTTGGGCCAACTGCAAGCTTCCATATTTAGTCTTTCCATTAGAACTTCAGAAAACTTAAACTTTGAAAGATTTGCTTGCACTGTAGGGAAGAGAGCTAATTTAAAAAGTTTCTCTTTTGCCTCATGTTTTTTTCATTTCTTCACATGGTTTTCAAGGAGCCCATTAATATTAGCAATATATGAGTGAACAAATGAATAAATGTGCCTGATGAAGTACAGTAATAGAAGAAATTCCAACTTAAAGAAGGGCACCTGACTATGTGTTGTTTATGTTGTTACAAGAGAAGGTTATTCTGAGGACAGGAACTTAGACATTTAAACAGATTCTGATAAACAGTTCACCTCCTAATAGCTAAGCATTCTGTTGAGAGCAGTTGGCCTGAAAATGCAGAGGTGTGAAATATTTTTGACTCGTGTAAACCTCAAATGAAATTATTATTATTTGAGTTTTGTTAGTGTTTTGTCATTCAGACATGCAACATTTTCCTTCAGCAAAAGATTAGATATTTAGGGAAGAAGCCTCAGAGTACTTTTTTTTGTAAATGAAGTAATAATTGGTAGAAGTAAATTCTTCAATTTGTCTGGCGCTAGTGTACATGATGGGTAATTATTTGATTAAATTATTGTGCCTATGCCCCACCCCACCCTCTTTGGCAGTATCTTTAACATTTTCTCAATCATCTCCTGCTTCTAAGCACAGAAGCAGCTGGTGTTACTGTCATTATTATTTTTTTTTTAATTTCCTTAGACAAGTATGAATCGTTATGGCATAAAAAGGCAGATTAGAGATTCATGGAAGCATTTTATATCCTCCCTTGCTGAATCATTACTTGTGTGGCAGCTCAGCCAGAGTCTCTTCTGTGGATAGCAAAGGTCATATAATAGAGCTCCTTTTAAGAGACTAGTGGCCAGCATGTTCTCTCCCCCATACAGAAATGACATATGCTGTTAGGGGTCTGTCTTTAAACACCAAAATTGGTAGAATTTTTAGTAATACAGTCTGTACTTGCCATAGAGGCGAAGCTGGTAGAGCTATGAGTTCATTAGTCCAGAAAGAAATCTGTTGACAGGCAAGTGTTGGTGGATGGTGAGGCCGGCCTAGTAATGGGAGAGAGATGAAATCATCCCAAGAGTCCATACCTGTTACATGCTCTAAAGCTGAAGATTTTCTGTTAATATACAAGCGTTCCGTGTCCGTTGAGCAATATGTCAGACTATATTTTAACCATTTGCAGCAGAATATTACATGTTCTGAACTTTTCTTTTTTTCTCTGATTTTTATTTGGTTTTTTTCTTTTCTTTTTTCCTTAAAATGTAGGAATATTCCGAGGACAGCAATTCTGAACCAAATGTGGATCTGGAAAATCAGTACTACAATTCCAAAGCTTTGAAGGAAGATGATCCCAAAGCAGCATTAAGCAGTTTTCAGAAGGTTTTGTGTCTTTATATTCTATCTTTTATTTTTATATTAATTCACATTTTAAAATATTTGCTTACCATTTGAGTTATTTGTGGAATTTTAAGACTAATGTTTATATTTTAGCTTACTAATGTGCTAAATTTATCATTGGGCAACTTAGACTCCTGGCTGGACTGCCTTTCAGGATCATTCGTAAGGAATATAAATAGGACATGGATTAGTCCTGTTTTATCGCAGAACTGACTTTTTAATCTTCGGAATTTACTAAGTTAATTAAACAGTCCTAAGTGTGTTTTCGTATGTCAACTATAGAAGCCAGATCAATTCTTTTTTTAAAATGAGATGGCATTTTCCCCAGTGTCTTATGTAATGTATTATATTTGGTTTGCTATCTGATTACAAAGCTTTAAATGTATAAATACTAAGTGACATAGAGTTTCTTTCCTTGATGTCAGTTTTAAATTTTTAATGTTTGCACACTGCCACCAGAAAGCAGTATGGTAGATGTAACTTTTTGAGAAAAAATAGATTTTTGCATTCCTTGGCTTATTTAGTATATAACAGTATTATATACATGAGTTTAAAAAAGACCTTCTAAACTTTTTACTTATAAAACATTCCCTTAACTACTTTAATTCCCTTACATTAAAGCCTAGAAGTCTCTGTGATATGTGAAGAACCTATAGTAATTCAGAAGTGTAAATTTCTGACTAATTTAATCAAGGGGTGGGTTGAGTCAGTTTGGCAGGGGGTGTTACAACATTTTGTGTACATGTATTTATGGAGTGGTGTTCAAGTATAGTGTTTGATGTTAGACAACAGCAAAAAGAATCTATAAATAACAGTTCACCCTCCCTACATCAGCTACGTTGTGAAAACTAGTAAGATACATACCCCTCACTAACTGTCTCAATAATATCAGGGAAAAGTAAAATTGAAGAACAGGGCAGAGTGAAACATTACTTTGTAAGGAGCAAAGCAGGGGGGAAAGGCATGTTTGTGTGTTTTAAACAAGATGAAAATCAATGTAAGTTTTGACTAAAGCTTTTATAAATATTTTAAAAATTCTTCTATTTCAGGTTTTGGAGCTCGAAGGTGAAAAAGGAGAATGGGGATTCAAAGCTCTGAAACAGATGATTAAAATAAACTTTAAATTGGTAGGAATTACAGCTATCACTTGAGAGTAAATAGCATAAATATGTATTTGATCCAGACATCTTGAGTTATTACTGTAATTTGTGGCTATGACAACTAAATCTGCCAAAACTTGTCTTTTGCGGCCTTTAATGACTACTACAGACATCACAGGGAAATTATGTGGTGGTTGCAAGTCACAGGAAAAATGGATGTAAAACAAAAAGCTTCTGTAGTCAGCTGATACTCTCTGAAAGTTTGAGAGGCTCAGTCCTTGCTATCCTGAAGCATCGTGCCATTGAAAACAGTAATGTTTCTACCTATGTGTACTTCACCAGAACAAATCGGTGAAAAATGTATATGCTACATATGCAACCATTCCAAATAGTTGTATATCCAGTTCTGTTTTCTTTGTTGAGATAAATACTTTCAATGTCTATTCCTTGCAGTCTTGCTGAAGTTATCCCTGATTCTACAGCTTATGAGTAAAGTGGTGATGTAAAACTTCCTAATAGCAAGCACTACTGCATAGTCCTCTGTTATGCTTTTTTTCTGTATGTGTATTTGCAAGATATAACTTAGGTTTTAATCATAAAAATAAAAATTATAGTGTAATTTTGTTTTTATTTTAGACTAACTTTCCTGAAATGATGAACAGATACAAACAGCTATTGACCTACATTCGGAGTGCAGTTACAAGGAATTACTCTGAAAAATCCATCAATTCTATTCTTGATTATATCTCTACTTCCAAGCAGGTTAGATCATCAGTTCTTTCATCCTCATGGTTTTCTTTTTTGCATTTTTAACTGTGAGCTTTGTTGTGTATGGTAGTCTGTTGGTTTTGGGTTTTTTGATCTTAATAGAAAACATTAGCAGTATTAATTTGTTGTTGTATGTTAAAATATATTTCCCACATTTAATGGACTCTATAAACACACAAAACTTTTCATAAACTTGTCTTCTTTGACAATCTTTACCTAGGATTTTTATGCTAATAAATCAAGTAAATACTTTTAAAAATTATTATTAGGATAGTAGCTACACAGTATAAGTGCCTTCTCAAATATAATTTGTAATTAAACAATACTTTTTTTTTTGCTTTGGCAAGAGAGGGGAACCTTTGAAAAACTTTGCAATGAAGTGTTGGTGTTAAATACTGCCTGTCTTTGGGTGTCCTGTGCAATCTAGGTACATGTTTATAGATACGCAGCCCAGCTCCTTTTCCTTTGTGGTGTTGCAGAAGCTTTACAGAGAGTAGAAAGCTCCCTTAAGGGACTGCCTGGAAGTAGCACCTGCATATGGAGGTGGTCTTCAGTGGTGACTCCTTTGTCATTATCACAATCCTTCCTGTCCTGTCCTGCCACTCATGGGAAATGAAAGTTTGATAGCTGAATGATGGCTTACTCTTAATGTCTAAAGGACTGTCTTAAACGATGCCTTGTTGGCAGAGGTCAGTGTATTTGGTCTAAATGCAGCTGGAGCCAGAGGGACAATCTGGAAATCTTAACTTGATGTGTAGCCACAGGTCTGTTACCCCAAAAGAACAACGGCCGTATACAATACTAATGCATTCTATGTAGAACCTTTGTTAAAGGCCACACTCAGCACTTTGATTTCCATTTTGGATGTTGTTTTTTGGTTTTTATTCAAATAAACGGTTTGACATGCTCAAGAGCTTTCTTTCATGCAGCACTGGTAGTATAGAAAGGAGAAAGCATCTTTTCCTTTGACCATTTCTCTCTCTTTGTAAATCATATTTTCTTTTTGATATGTAAATTTTTTTAGTTTTCTTCTTTTAAGTAGGACCGATGTTGCCTGTTAGTTTGTCTTTTGTTACACAAGAATTTTAATACTTGGTTATATAAAATGGGCTCGTATAAGGTGGCTTCATTTTTCACTAGCATGGTAGATGGTTGCAAATCTTAAAAGGTGCATACTTTTTAATTATATCTATTTCATATAAGAAAAGCAAGCGTACTTAGTTTTGTTACTTTAGAAACTCTTGTTACAATTTAAAAGCAGACATTCAGTAAGACGCAGATACCTCTCTTATTTTGAAGTTCAAGCATGCACTTGTAGTTTGTTGAGATTGACTTCATTAACAGGTACAAATTTGCTGTTTACAATTATAGAATTCTGATTTTTTATGTCAGATGGATTTGCTTCAGGAATTCTATGAAACAACGCTTGAAGCTCTGAAAGATGCTAAGAATGATAGATTGTGGTTTAAGACAAACACAAAGGTAAAATGTATAACTTACTGGTTTTTGCTTTTGTTTGTGACACCTTCAGCTAACCCTTATAGTTGAGAAACCTTAATAGACCTTAGTACTTCAACTTTTTTTTCATTGCAGCTTGGCAAATTATATTTAGAACGAGAAGAATATGGAAAGTTACAAAAGATTTTGCGTCAGTTGCATCAGTCATGCCAGGTACCTTTATATTCTAAATCGCTGTACCTTAGTAAACAACATTGTTGGTTTTTTTTTATGTTGGTTCTTGGCCTTAGGCATGTTCCTGAGCTTTAGTACAGAGGGAAGAAATATTGTGCCCGGTTTAATTTGTTATCTTTTTGATAACGTGAACAAAAAAAGGATAAGTCCTTGCTTAAAGATGATTTTTTAAAAATTATTCACAACTGCTGATTAAGTTTCCTTTTAGGCAGGTGCAAGAATGAGAAGCACATATTAATTTATAATGCATAGACATTTATTTTAAAATGTAGTGAAGACTCCAAGTGAGCTTTACTCAGAACTGAAAGTACAGCTGTTACTTTCCCATTTGGAGGGGGGAAAAAAATTAGCTATGCAGCCTGCTGTGCTTGTTTGTGTCCCCCTTTCTTCCTCCAGCATGGAAAATGGGTTACAAATAATCTGGGAAACGGTTCTGTTATAGGTAGCAGAAGAGTCATATGTATTATTTATATGTACATATATATATATATATATGTATGTGTGTCAGTCATTGCTTTTTTATGCTGAGAGTGTGATTTAAGGAAGGTGAAAAAGAATAAAGGGCAAAGTTCTGAAAGTTGTTACATGTTATAAGGGAAATATTTAATTAAACAAAAATACAGACTTTTTTAATAAAAGGCTTCAAAACTTGGCCTGTGATAAGTTCTTTGAGTATTATGCTTTGTGTTAATAGTTATATCAAAATTTTAAAGTTTCAGGAATATCCTTATTTCTGACAGGAAATTACTGAGAGTATTTGGTAATCATTTTTTAGTAGTATAAAACTGAAATCACTGTTCTCTTAAAATTTCACAGTATTTATTATTTAATCTATCCTAGACTGATGATGGGGAAGATGATCTAAAAAAAGGTACTCAACTATTGGAAATCTATGCTTTGGAAATTCAAATGTATACAGCACAGAAAAATAACAAAAAACTTAAAGCACTATATGAACAGTCATTGCACATCAAGTCAGCCATTCCTCATCCACTGATCATGGGAGTTATCAGAGGCAAGTAAATCTTGATTTTTTTCATTTAACTTCTGTCACATAGATTAGTTTTATGTAAATCTGATAATTTGTTTTTTCAATTCCAACTATAAAAACAGAGGATCCTGTAGATTCAGAGGCAGACAAACCGTATGTGAATTAAGGACTGCAAATGCAGTGGCGACAGTCTCATCATTTAATGCTTGCCTCCTGTAGGACTTCAGCTCTGCTGTCCTGGTGCCTAAGCACCAGATGTGTTGGTCAGAAGGGCAGGACGGTTGGCTACCTATACTGTAGGACAGAAGCAATAGAACAAGAGGAAGACTTGAGCTGTTGGACACTGTGGCAGGCAACAAAGGATATCCTTTGCAAATGCCTTTGCATTTTTAAAAAGAGGCTTGACAGGACTGCTAGTGGAAGGAACTACTATGTCTGCAGTCCCCTTTTGTAAATTTGTGCTTCATGTCTCACCTTACTAAAATTCGTCAGGAACTAGAGGGCTTTAAGATGTGTTTGAAAATATTATTTACTATCTGTAATGATGAATTTTAGCGGAAACGTGCTGCGTGTCTTGAAAAAAACTTTCTCCAGAATACTGCTGTGCCTTCCCTCTTACCCTGGTGCAGGCACTTGCACAGGCAATCAGGCAGCAATGAGTGCTTCAGAAATAAAAGGAGATATAGAGTATTTATCAATTTTTCTGTGTGGTTTTGCTGAACAGATTGAGAAAATTACATCAATATAGGAAGTCCATTGCCTTTGAAATGGAGGTAAATTCCATTGTAGTTTTTACAGTATTTTAACATATGGTTAAATAATTATTGGCTGTGAGGATTAGTGTTCTTTGAGATTTACGGTGTGGGTTGGGTTTTGTTTTTTCTTCTTTGGAATGGGTTTATTCAAATGGCACTGCTGTATGGGAGGGCCCTAATGTTTTGGGTTTTTTTTTTTCCCCTAGCAATTTCAGAGAATGAAAAGACTCCTGAAAATATTTCAATAATCTATTTAGAAATAGCGTGGAACTTCTGAATACAATTATTGTAGTCAACAACAAGCACGCAGTGTTCCTTTTCCCTTCATCTGTGTTTTCTTTTCAGAATGTGGAGGCAAAATGCACTTAAGAGAAGGAGAGTTTGAAAAGGCACATACTGATTTTTTTGAAGCATTCAAGAATTATGATGAATCAGGGAGCCCCAGAAGAACCACTTGCTTAAAATATTTGGTCTTAGCAAACATGCTTATGAAATCTGGAATAAATCCATTTGACTCTCAGGAGGTATTTTTTTTT
>NW_010143213.1:0-13369 GCF_000699245.1 Pterocles gutturalis
GGACCCTCCGGAAGATCGTCCCCTTTTTGCTCCTGATTATCTCGCTCCAGGTGCTCGCTCTCCCAAGGCCTTCTCTCCCGCCTGGTCAGCTCTCTGTCTGGGATGCTTGGACCGTTATCTATGTTCCGTGAGTGCAGTTTCGGGACTCTCCCTGCTCCGGGATCGTTAGCCGGGAACAGGCTGATCCTTGGTCATCAGGTGGGGGGCAGTATCACTGTGTATCACTCATTCATATGTTTGTATCTACTATTATTTTCAATATTATTGTAGTTTAGTTATTAAATTGTTCTATCTCAACCCACGAGTCCTTTTTTCCCTTTTTAAACATGTGAAGAGTCTCACTGCAACCTGTGTTTCATATTCAGAGTTCAGCACATGCTTTGGTGTTTTGCTTGACTGCCACTAACAGGGTTTCTATATCATAAAAAAAAAGTGATATCAAGCAATTCCTCTTCATCATAGTAGTGAACAATTTAATAACTAACACTAAACATCAGCCTCCATTTATTTGCAATGAAACATACACCTATGCAAAGAGCCTCCAGTTTAATTGTTATTATCTTCAAAATAATATATAAAGCACATAAGTAATGTGTAAAGACTTGCAGAGGAATCAGGCCAGCTGTTCAAGCTAGGTCAGATACAGCAAAACCTTTTGGCACATAAAGATTATGGCACAGCTCTGATAACACCAAGAAGGGGGATTGTTCACCATTGTTCTGCTAGGACTTTGTCAACGATGATGACTTATGAATAGTTTTCTAAGTCATCATGAGGAGTTCAGTTTTGTTTGGTGCTTTTAAATCTTTTTTTGAGTTATACTTCTCTGCTCTGGGGTTTTTATTACAGATGAGTTAGTTGCAAAAACACATATCCCAAAACATCAATCTGAAATGGCATAATGAGAGCAGGATTCACAGAGTTATTAAAAAAAATCAATTACTGACAAATCAATATATTTTTCTGCTATTTTTGCCTGACTTTTATTTCTTCATAAGTTCTGCAGCTTCTATTACAGATTAAATGTATTGAGCTAACATACCATTAATTGTTCTGAATTGATGAAGTATTCCTAGTTATAGGATCATAGAATAATTTCGGTTGAAAAAGACCTTTAAGATCATAGAGTCCAATTGTTAACATGTCACTGCCAAGTCCACCACTAAACCACGTCCCTAAGCACCACATCTACACATCTTTTAAATACCTCCAGGGATGGTGACTCAATCACTTCCCTGGGCACCTTGTTCCAGTGTTTGACAACCCTTTCAGTGAAGAAATTTGTCCTAATATCCAGCCTAAACCTCCCCTGGTGCAACTTGAGGACATTTCCTCTCGCCCTGTCACTTGTTACTTGGGAGAAGAGACTGACATCCGTCTTGCTACAACCCCCTTTCAGGTGGTTGTAGAGAGTGATAAGTTATGAGACTTCTGCTCTAGACCCTTCCACAGCTTCATTGTTCTTCTTTGGACACATTCCAGCACCTCAATGTCTTTCTTGTTGTGAGGGGCCCAAAACTGAACACAGTATCTGAGGTGCGGCCTCACCAGTGCTGAGTACAGGGGGACGATCACTTCCCTAGTCCTGCTGGCCACACTATTGCTGATATGAGCTAGGATACTATTGGCTTTTTTGGCTACCCAGGCACACTGCTGGCTCATATTCAGCTGGCTGTTGACCAACACCCCAAGGTCCTTTTCTGGAAGGCAGCTTTACAGCCACTTCCTCAAGCCTCAAGCCTGTAGCATTGCAGGGGGTTGTTGTGACCCAAGTGCAGGACCCAGCACTTGGTCTTGTTGAGCTTCATACAATTGGCTTTGGCCCATTGATCCAGCCTGTCCAGATCCCTCTGTAGAGCCTTCCTTCCCTCAAGCAGAGCAACATTCCTGCCCAACATGGTGTCATCTGCAAACTTACTGAGGGTGCACTTGATCCCCTTGTCCAGATCATTGATATCAGAACTGGCCCCAGTACTGAGCCCTGGAGAACACCACTTGTGATTGGCCACCAGTTGGATTTAACTCCTTTCACCACAATTCTTTGAATGAATGTGCTTGTTTATGGCAGATAGGACAATTGCCTCACACAGGGATGTTGCAGCCATAGTGTGATGTCACACTCAGTATCCAGCATTACTGTTTATGTTGAGTTTCTGTGGTTACAGTGTGCCTGGCAGAGATCTGCTTTCCACCTCCAACTTCACCACCAGCGCCCTTGTGTTTACTCAGTCAGACAAGTGATGTAGGTGTTTGGAGTTGAATATCTAAAATTAGAGGTGACCAAAAGGGGTAGCACTTTTTACTCCCCTCCACTTCTGATTTTTTTGTTTGTTTGTTGTGTGGTTTGGGTTTGGGGTTTTTTTGTTTGTTCACAGTTTTTTTATGGGTTGGGGGGAAGGTGGGGTTTTACTTTTTGCAAAGCTCTGAAACCTTTGGGTGGAAGACTTTGTTAAGCTTTTCTGGAGGCAGTGGGAAAACTGGACAGCTATTTTATTAACAGGCTTTAGATCAGACTATGTCTAGCATAGGTAACTACTACACTTTCCTTCCCACACTTACTGTGTTTTACAATATGTTGAGAGTACAGTTTATAGCGCTTAGGGCTCTTTTCTGCTTGCACTTTTCCTTGAAGGATTGACATAAAAAGGCAAAAGAAAAAAAAATCAAAACAAGCTTTACTTCTCCAAACCATGTAGTAATCTTGGTTATAGTCAGCATATATTCTTAGATCTCATTGAGCTTAATAGGAGACTCCTTTTAAACACATCCATTCAGAAAAAATATTCCCTCTTGGTTAATAAACACAAGAACCATTTCCTTTAGACTCATGGGCTTGCTTTCACATATTTTCCTTCAAGCTGAGACTTACTGTGAATACTACAAATAAATGATGCCTTCACATTCCTTATTGAACCTAGAAATACTTTTGTAAGCAAAGACCAAGAAAAGTGTTTGACAAGAGGAAAGATTACATAATTTCAGGAAGCTGGATTTTCTACTCCTGTGTCTCATATACAATATTAATCTCCTTCATTTATGCTGAGGTTCAGGACAGAACTCACCAAGAATGGATCTGTGTGGTAAAATACAGTGCATTTCTTTGCCTGTGTGTGAGCAACTCCCAAGCTAAAACCATTCACATTTGTGCACAGTTAAACCCATACTGATATTCCATCTAAGAAGCAGAACTTCTTTGCTCAAATAGTGTCATTCCTAACTCAACTGGGACCTTATGTTCAGGATTAGGGGTGCTTCCTGTTCCCCTAGCTCAAACAACAGGCTAACCAAGCACATAATTGTCTGCATCTGGCTGTACAGTTGCATTTTAAGAGTCACAAATCACAAGTCTAAAGTAACTCTTTACAGAATTCTCCTTTATGAGAGGTGCTGAGTTCCCCACTACCAGCCACAGTGACAACTCCTTCTGTTCCTAATATAAGAAGCTGTATGAAATCCCACCACAGAACACTTAAGAATAGTTCTGTAAATATTTAGTTCACAGTGTCTTCATTGAATACTACAAATCAGATCTTGTTACAGAGACCCGTGGAAATCCAGAGGGAGTTTGGGAAGTGGTGTCCATCACAGTTCTGTCACCAGAATGCACTTGTAGAGTCTAACAGTGGTTAGCTTTCAACAGTTGTTCTCGAATAGATGGAGATAATCTCACGGTAACACGTTCAGTGTGTCCCACTTGACACAGAAACAAAGTAATGGCTAAATCAGTTCACCTGGCATAGTGTCCTGATTCCACCTATGGCCAATATCAGGTGTTTCTAAGGAAGCTCTAAATAATACAGCAGAGAATAAGATACTGTTCACATTCCAGTGAAAGGAATATCTGTTCTTCATACTGAGCAAATGCAGAATCAGTTGCATATAGGAAAGTCTCACGCTAGCATTTCACATTTAAGGGTTTGTTTCTGTCTCAAAGCACATCAGTTTACACACTTTCAGAACAATCGGTCTGCTAGCCAAGAGAGGAAGCAACAGCAGAAGGTATGTATAGTCACATATGGCCACATCAAGGGAACCATCCGCACTTAACATTAGCAAAATCTCTGGCCAACAAATGTTCCAGATATCCAGAGAGAAATCTGTGGACACCTGGGTAGTCTGCATTGTGACAAACAAACCTCACACTTATTCCCAGGTCTTGCATTGCCAAAACTAGAAAAATCCCATTTATATCATATCATCAAAACTCAAACTGTTTATATCTGCCCCCACCTCTAAACAGAAGGCACAGTGGCTTCTGCTTGTTTTCAATTTTAGAATAATATAATTTATGCCAAAGCTGCCACAAAGACGATCTGTGAGAGAATTGTATCAGATAAACACATAGAAGTTAAAAGTAAAACTAACAGAGAGCCCTTGTACTCTCCTGATAGTCATTCCTCTTATCTTTTATAGTACTCAGTCTTGCCATTTTTGCAAGTAACACTGTAATACAAGATGTCCTGGCATTCTAAAAAACTTCTCTATTTGATACACAGTTATTCTGTAAATAAATCTGTACTGAAGTACTTAAAGGTTTATTTCTTACTTTTTAGCAACTAGGCATAAAATATTAAGCTATAAAATGCTTACAAATTAGATCACTGGAAGTTAATAGAATGCATTGTTATCTACTGAACCAACTATGGGTCAAATGGCAGTTTGAATTCTCATGGTGAATATGACTGTGACCTTCATATAAATCATTGACAGAAAGCAATTTTATTTACATTTTTAAATCCACATAAAGGTGAAAGATGGTACCACGACAAAATGAAACATTAATTTTTTTGTCCCAAGGTATAACCGAGCTTTCCCAAAGTCACATGTAGCCTGAAATGAAGCAAGACTTTCTTAATCATGCTACCAACACATTTCAACCAGGTCTAGTGGCACTGGCAATCTATTTTCATTTACCAGATGAAAAATCTCCTTATTTTAAGATGGAGAAGTAAGAAATAATGAGCGACTGTTTCTTTTGTCCCTTATCTGTTTCTGCACAAACTGATCGCTAATTATATTTGAGCTGCTATAACAAGCTACGTGTTTCAGCTGTACAGATTTAAAAGGTCTACCCATAAAGAGATGGCAGGGTGAAAAAGCCTTATTTGAAAAGAAATATACCACACTCTTCAGGACCAACAGCATTATAATGTCTATGCTTCCAGAATAGTATATTTAGAAAACAATTAGAGATACGTATAGTTTTATATAATCTGCTCATTTAAGTATTTAAAGAAAAGCCTTTTTCATTCTATGCATACCAAATATAGGTATCTGCCACTCTTAATTATAAAAAAAATAAAAATCTATCCATTACATCCTAGCATTTCCTCTGCCCTTTCTAAGTACCTCATGATGAAAAAGTTATTCCTAAAATTCTGGTCTGTAACCACTATACAGTAGGCAGTGTTATAAAGAAATCATAAATAATAAAAATAACTGCATTCTTCTAACCTTTCTATGTAACACTTTGAGCTTCTCCAAAACACAACATTTAAAAAAAGTAAAAGGTATTTATAGGATAACACCATTTGGGAAAGTACTGTCACACAGAGCACCTAGGAGGGTACGTGTGTCTATAAATTATAGGTGGTTCTGGTAGCAATAGCTATGATTAAGGTTGCCTGAAACTTCCTATAATAAGACCTTTTTTCAGTTGCTTATAACTTTGCTGAACTCTAACCACTTGAAGTAAAATTTTTCCTACAAGGTATCTGCCTCAATATTAGTTTAGTCTTTGTGGAAAGTTTAACACAAAACGGTTTAGTGAATGAGATTACAGGAAAATATACCTTGCTTTGAAAAAAAAAAAAACAATTCTTCTTTGAGAAGTCTTAATGCTGCCTTTTTGGAGAAAGAAAAACCTTGGAATTGTGGTAGGGCATGGCCTTTTTGTCAGGTATATAATTTTTATAATTCCTGAAAAGCCCGAGCTAGGCCAGTCTAGTTTGTTGAGTGTTTTTAATCTCAAATCCTAACTACTACTTCCCAGAAACACCTCAGCTTTTACAGTAAAAATCACTAATATTCTTTACATGCTTGAACCCTCAGAGCCGTTTGCATGGAGTAGCCTGTACAAGTTTCGGCTCTGTAAAACAAAGTGTGTGTTCTTCCACTCGGAGAGCTAGACACACCAAGCTAGAACATCCCTGCAATCCCTGTTCCTGATGTCCTAGACCAATAAAATAAGATGCTGGAGGCAAGTTCTCCTCTCCTTTTTCTGACAGTGCCTGCTGGTGCACAGAGGATGAAGAGGCGGCTAGATACAAAGAGAGCATGAAGTAGTTTGTTGACAGATTGTTTTTTTTATGGGGAGTGATAGATACAGATCTTTAAACAAAGCCAATCACCAGATTAAAAATAATGGATTGGGGGGTGAGGGTAGTGGCCTGCAAATTGGTAACTTGTTTCAAGTTAACAATATACACTCACAGCCAACCATGACTATTGCTCTTAGGAAAAAATAAAAACCTTCAGGATCTTAGTCACATAAACAGCTTTCTAGAAGTAATACATTTACTGTGCTATGACAGCCCAGCAAGGTTTTTTTTAAATATAGGGACAAGAACTGGACTTGGATGTAGTTGTGAAGATAAAGGAGGTCCAGCAAACAGGAAAGCACAAGACTGCTTCTGCTTAGTGTTAGCGATTTTAGAAGATCCTGCTGGCTAGATCCAGAATGTGTCTATAATCACTACAATGAAGTGTTCATTGTCTCTGTCCCATGGACGTATTACAATTCAAAACCTGGAATTAGATACTCAGAAGTCTCTACTGGGAGTTGTTTTTGGAAAGCATAATTCACAGAAGCTACTAAACAGTCTAAACTAAGTAACCAAAGGAAGACAAGGAATTAACTTAAACACTTTCTGACATTTCCAAGGCATGAACTGCTTTTAGAATTAGGCACCTTATTTTACTGCTGTTAATATGCCCAATGGATAGTGTTGGCAAGGCAACATAATTTCAACTTTCCAGTTCAAGAATTTATTCCACATCAGAATAAAGCTTTTTTTCTGATATAGGTCTCTCAAAACCTGAAGTGCTTCCACTATGGATAAACTCATACACATAGGGCCAAAGAGCAAGTGAGAAAGACTTAATACCACAAATATCTCAGAACTTACCTACGAGGAGATCCTGTTTCCTGAGTGAAGGACTACCTAAGTGTATTAAACCAAGCAGAATAAAATGAACAAGCAAAATCAAGAAAATCCCCCAGATTATTCCACCAGCAGTGGTCAAAGCTATTACCTCAGAATTGTGAGGTTTGGGTTTACACTTAAAGAAACAGAGGAAGAAATTGAATCTCTTAAATGCATAGTAAGGGCTTTAGTTACTGGGCTGATGAGAAAAATATGGATGGGGAACAAAGGAAATGGAGACTGGAAAAATCCTGTGACCTTACCATGTCTTTTGTAAGTCTAGGGTTTTACAGACCTGGCTGGAACTACTTCCCCATAGCCAGCACTGCCCTTGCTTTTGCTTTCATGTGCCTCTGTGAGCCAAGAGCATGATTACTAGAATTTATGATATTTTAGGCTGCAGTGGTGCCATTTAAGCTCAAAAATAACCTAGAAGTCTGACTATCACAACTGATACTAATTCTGTTGTAAGTAATAGCTGAATGTGAAGCACAGTCATTTATCTGAGAGCAGAGCTTAGCTGCATGTTGTTAGCTTCTTACAACTAATAGGATGCTTGAATGTGTGACTGAAGCTGACAACTGAGCCCAAGATGATCAAAACACAATTGCTATGGTCTGACATATCTTCCCGGGAAAAGGTACTGCACAGTGAGGACACGCACAGTGAAAAATGTTTAGCTGCACGTTGTTAGCTTCTTACAACTGACTAATAGGATGTTTGAATGTGTGACTGAAGCTGACAACTGAGCCCAAGATGATCAAAACACAATTGCTATGGTCTGACATATCTTCCCGGGAAAAGGTACTGCACAGTGAGGACACGCACAGTGAAAAATGTCCAAAGACGATATTCAGACTGTCATGAACTGAAATCACCACGCTAAAGAAAGCCAGAGCTTGAGTGCATAGTTGATGTGAAGTCATTATGAAGTAATTGCATATGAAGTAGTCAACCAATTAAAGGTAGAAGCTGTGATAAAAGCAACAAAGACGAAGAATAAAGAATATTGAATGTAAGAGAAACTTTCTGCACAGTCATTTTGTTGGGCATTTGCAATGTTTCTTTACCGTGCTCAATGGCAGTAATGCCGTATAAGAAAAGAAAAACCTAAAGTGAAGAGTCCAGCCTTGAACCAAGCTGAAGTCAGAGTCTTAGGTTTGTGGGTAACACTGATTCAGTCACTAATATTGCCAGATGCTGTGTAAACGATTCTTAAGTAGCCAAGAATGGAACAGAGGTCCATGCTTAGAGGAGACAAACTCTCATAGAAATAGACATCAAAGGAGAAAAGACTGTGAAAGCGAAGCAATTGGGACAGGATGAATCTTTATTCAGAACCTGTTTTCTTTGAGATTTTGTTTTGATTTCTAAGAAGGAATTTACACGGGGTTTGCCTTTTGATTACTGTACTTATTTCTATGCAATTTCAGTGACTCATTCATATTTTAGAACTAACAGGAGTTCATTAAAGATGAACCGCCTGTTTCTTCAGGCATGAGAGCTAATAACATGCATCCCTACTATTCCCAAGTCCTCTAGTAAAAGTAGACACGACCATAGGAAACACTCCTTAAGTACTAAACAGGTCAAACCATGTGATTTTTGAAAAAGGTAGCTCCCATATCATGTTTATTTATCATGAAAACAAACAAAAGAGCAGAACCTCAAGCTTATTTTAAAAGAATTGGAGGTCACTTTTATGCTGACATTTCTGCTAAGAATTTGCTACCTAAGCATTGATACATTTAACATCCTTAAGAAACCTGAAAATTACTTCCATTGTCAAAGAGAATTATCTCAATTAAAAAAATAGTTGAGTCCATTTTCTGTCAGGCTATCCTTCTGACAGCTTTTGTTTCCTAAATACATACTCAGAAGGCATTAAAAATAGGATAAATTTATCAATGTAATTTCAGTTGGGTAGATTTTCCATTCCCACTGGGCATATTTATTGGAATCTGACTGTAACTAGTCACATTATTAGTAGCACACAATTTATTTGACTAATTTACCCTACATTTCTGTTCATGAAATAGCCTCTCCTATTTTGATTTTTGGTGGTTTTATTCATAAGCATTCAGTGAATATTTTCAGCATGTTTTAGTCTAGAGTTTGTTTGGGAGCTATTTGCTTCATCTAATCACAATGATAATTTCTTTACTGGAGATGGTGTGTCTTGAAATCTTCAGTTAGTATTGTCTTTGTTCCCCTAATTGACTTTGGCACTGTAAGTGTAGCATCAGGAACACTTCTGATGTGATTAGCGAACATCTAGTATTATGTTTGAATCACTGACTTACCAAGGGATGCATAAATCCATATGGAAACAATCCTTCTCTAAACATTCATCAGACAAAACAGGTTTACATAGGCACATGTTGAAAAATGAGTATTAAAGGGTGAGAATACAGGAGAACTGAAAGCTTCTGAGGAGTAAGATCTTTTATAGGTGGATCTTCATGCTACTATCCCAACTCATTTTAAGCCACTCCCCTGTTTTTCAGTGATACATTCTCCCAACACAGAATGATCCTTCATCCATTGCTCCAACCACCACATGATCAGCTTTAGCTAAATCAAGGAAAAAACAGCAGCATGGACCATGGCCCATAGGAGGTGCAAGTAGTCTATGAAATGAGAAATACAAGATGTACAGTGAGTTTACTATTTTTATGTAAGTTATTAACATAAATCCACTGTAACTAGCCTTTTCTAAACATGCTGAAAAGAGAAATATTCAAAATATTTCTGCAGTCTTTGAGGTCCTAAAAAAAAAAAGGCAAGGGAACAGGAGATTCCTACAATTCAGGGATTAATCTTAAATCAACCATGTAAGGTGGACCAAACTCAAAGAGGGCTAAGTGGAAATACTGTCTTAGATTCAGTCTAATTTCGCCATTAATATGCAGAATTTGGGTAGAAAAAAACTTCCATAGTGGCCCCCTAGAACCATCACGTTCCCACCAATGAACAACTTTTCCTGATGACTACATGAACACATCTGCCTCTCATTACCTGAAGTGTTTTACAGGTCAGGAGGTTAAAAACTTTCCATGAGTAATGGTAATATAGTTGTAGATTTAAGGAATGTAAAATACATGAGCAAAATTGAGTCAGGGACCTGTCCATCTATCTGAATTTTAGCCTGAATCAACAGGCTTGTGAAGTCACAGCTCCACCTGTTGAGCTAAAGCAAATCATCCACCTATAACTGCTGGTAGCACAGATTCAGTTTTTTGCCAGACATAGATCACTAATACTGTGCCACTTGGACAAAACAAAACATTAAAGCTTAGAGACAAATCACGTAGTCATTACTCTAGGTGAAGGAGTAATGTAGCCATTGAGCCATTCTGCCAGAGAACAAAAGGACTTGGATCTAAAGGAAGGGTCTCATGGCAGACCAAAGAAAAGACTACATTCTTCTTGGTAAATTTATTAAAACATACCACAGTGACAGAAACAATGCTAGAAATGAAAGTGTAGAGAGCCCACTCAGCTCTTTTTAACTTCAGAGGAGACTAAGTTACTCGGACCAAAGGCAATGAATACCACATAGCCATACATGCGTATTCTTTCACACTTATTAGTAATGCTTACTTCTTCCTTCCTGTGATAGCTATGAATAGACAATTCCCACAGAGAAACTCAAACTAAAATGTGATGAAGTCTCATTCCCAACCACCTTATAAAAAAACAGAAATATTTATCAAGCTAAGGACACCATTTTATGACCAGAGAAATCAATGGTAAAGTTCTCATGAGTCTGAATGGCCTTGAATCAACATGCAAATTTCTTGTGGTAGAAAAAATAAGAGCACTTTTTTTGCCTTACATGGTCATCATTCAAGTATATATTTCTAATGAAAGGAAAAAAAGAATCTGCAGTTGTCTGCAAAAAATGTACGTCAGTAGTAGTTACACTTGTAACATGTTTGCAAAAAAAAAAATAAAAAAAGATGATCTGTTTGAAAAGCTTAACTCTGGTGCCATTTCAAAGATAAAGATATTTTGCAGAATATTTCTTCAGAAGCTGAATCAGTAGTCAAAATAAGTCACAAATCATGGCTCCAGAGTTTCATAATTGAGCAAAAAAAATTATTATTGTTCAATAATTAATTTATTTTTTTAGTTATCCAATTAATTATCCAATTAATTATTATCCAATAATAATAAATAAAATACGTTTAGAATAAGGAATGGTGGGTAGTGTAATGCTTGGTTGTAAGCATAATACTGTAATATATGCTAAGTAACCCAGAGGTACATTCAGTAAGTTCTTGGCAAAAATATTACTTAATAACATTCATAAAGATACAGATGTGCGAGCTTTATTGGCATAGAAGAAAAAAAAAATTATATCTTAAAAAGTGAAATGCAAAAACCATACTGCATTCACTTTCTTATGGTCCTAGTTCAGTAAAGCACTGAAACTTATGTGAGTGAGTTTTGCTTATAAAAAGTAGTTACAAGCCATTGGCATCTACTCTGAAGTGTCTGTTACAACCCCACAATTTCAGAATATTCTATAAATTATGAAGAATAAAAGCAGCACTAACACCTCCTCTAATGCACTTAGTCACACATTCCATATTCATTTGGATTGCATTACACTGAAAGACTGAACCATATCATTAGAATCTGCTAGTCCACCCAATAACTTTTCCAAGACTCACAATCTGCTCTAGCTAGCAAATATTCTGTGCATTTAAGATGCAAACACAAGCTAAATTCAGATATATTTCTAATTCTGTGGGATAATATTTTATTCCAGTTACTAGTGTTAGTAGAGCCAACAGAGCTGCTCACATTAAGGATGTACATAGCAAGAGGTACTACCATTTGATTCAGCAGAAAGAAGCTGAACATACAGCAGATGATTCACTCAGAGCACTGTCTTATCAAGGGCCAGATGATGTCGTTCCTTACTCATTCCAAGCCACCACTCACAGAAGTGGCTCCACTGAAATTAAGGATATCCTTTGTGCAAGTGACTACTCAAAATCCCAAGGGTTTATAATGCAGATATTAGGAAGCAGTGTTACCAAAGGGTCATACTCTTGCATCTCTGTTTGCAACATGTACTACATTACCACCTACTACAAGGAAGGCAACGAAGCAAATGGGATTGTTTGTGGAAGCAGGGAGAAGAAATGCGTAGGAATATAGAATTGTGGGCCTTGTTAAGGCAATATCCATTACAGATGGAGGCAGCAGGATGAAGCCCATCTTTTTTAACAGTGAAGGTTTTGGTGCACTGTTTATTATGCACATCTTTTATGTCACATCTCTCTATTTGTACTCCTTCTTATTTCCTTGCTCTTTAAAGATCTGTTCACTCAGCAATTGTCCTCCATAAAGCTACGGTATTGTTGCCACGGTTTACCTAGCAATATTGCTTACAAAATCTTCTCAAGATGCAAAGCATTCCTCACGTAAACATTAAGAAAAAACTCTGTATGCAATACAGAGTAGCTGCAGAAAGTGGCAACAGAAACTACTCTAAATTAGAGTCAAATTATGGACCAGCATTCTGATTTTAGACAGACCAATTTTTTACAATATTGCTATTGACTGTGCAACAACCGTGAGGACATAGCTTTAATACTATTCCTATTTTAAGTCCATACCTTCTTTTGCAAGTCCTCTAATGCTCTGGATGAGATTGTAAATATAAAAAGCAGCCTGTTAATTTTACATAAACAGTTTTGTGTACTTGAAGGCCTATGACGACATTTCTTGACAAAATAGCTTAGCAGAAGAATAGTTTTTCTAAAGTTCAGTCAAAACTGGCTTATAAAAATGAGTGTGCAGATAAATACTATGGTACAGGTGGTCTGAACTATCCATAACAGAAATTCCATTAATTAAAAAATTTTAAGAGCTGACAGTTACACTTTCAATTTGAAGTGGCATCTGAATAATGACAAGCAATCCTCAGTGATAGAAATGGTCTATTTAAGCTTCAACAGGAGACAATCTGTCCTCCTCGCATAAGTGAACCATTGATTTACGTAGGAATCCTATCTTGCATAACTAGGCCATAGGATCTGCTGTATAGGAGACTTTGTTTTTCGATAGTGTCCTCAAAATATGGCTAAAGTGTGTCTTCTTTTTTCTTTTTCCATTTACCCAGTGGCTCATGTGCACCTCTAAGACAAATGCAGGAAATACTGTGCCAGCAGAAAATTCATTCCCACATAATGCAGAGCTGACATGTG
>NW_010143214.1:0-8200 GCF_000699245.1 Pterocles gutturalis
TTTTATAATATAATTTTGATAATAATATAATTTTTAAAAAATCCTGTCAACTGAAGAAGAAATTGATTTAGAGGGGAGACAAAAGTGGGTAGCTTTAAATATACAATGTGAGTAGGTAGATTTTATCACCAGAGCTCCTGAGTAGAGCTTGAGGCCACTTACAAATGCCACTAAATGGTCCTGGCTCAAGGAGTGGAAGTCTTCTGATGACATTTGGCAACGAGGGAAAAAAAAAGCTGAGTGGTAGTCTCCCTATTACAGAGGATCAGAAAATTTGAAATGTCTGTCTTTGAGGCCCTATGTTCTAAAAATGCTATTCAAGAGAATAAGGTGCAAGGTCATGCACATAACATTGAGAATTTCTGCTGTGAAATGCAATTTTTCAGTAGGAAATTAGAAAAGAGAATGGTCTTCTGTAGCATTAGGAAATCATGGGACAACTATGATTCAACAGCATAGTGTAGTGATAAAAACCAAGTCCCGAATGTATCAGTCGATATTGTCCTGTGGAGACAGAGAACTATGAATGCCATCACACAAATTTCATGAGGAATGGTGAGTATAATCCCTACCACCCATACTCAGAAAACATGCGATCATACTAGAGCAAACACAGAGAAAGCAGAGCAAGGGAATGGAGATACTATCACACGAAAAGCAAATAGCAGCTCCTTATCCTAGTCAAAGAAAGTGTAGGATAGTACTGCTGTCCATGCATACAGCAGGAGGTAATCACTGCAGGGAGAAAAGAACTGTTTAACTAAGGATGAATATGAAACAAAAAGTGAAATAGTGTAACTTGGCCATATACCCAGAGAATATTTAAAACTACTGAAAGAAAAAGTTAGTAAACATCAACGGCAAACAGAAAAGCAAAAGTAGCAGTAGATTGAAGGGTTTTTTGGGCTTAGGGTTTTTTTTTCAATTTTTAATCTTTTAATGCCAATAATTTTTTTAATAAGTTTAAAAAATGGATGATACTTTACATTTTCCTGCAGTAAGAACTGGACTGGACACCAGAAATTAATTTCTAGTTAAATTTAGGCTGACATCCACAAAGAGATAGAATAGGTAGAATGAGATGGCACTCATAAATAAGCAGCTAGTATGCACTTAATTTAGATAGAATGGATCAAATTGCAGCTTCTTTATCTTTTGCATAAGAATGACAAAGGACGAGATACAACTTTGTGGACACTGATTGCAACAAAGAGCGTCTTTCTTCTTTAGGTTGCTTTTGAGTTTGAAATGTTTGACAGTGTTGTGGTTTAACATGCTCTGCTGGCAGCAAACACCACACAGCAGCTCACTCACTCTCCCCTCTCCCAGGGATGGGAGAGAGATTTAAAGAGGTAAGAGGAAAAGAGACTTGTGGGTTGAGATAAGAACAGACAGTCAGGACAATGATGGCAATATATGAATCACTTCTGGTCATCCCCTGAAAGAAAGAACTTGACTAGTGTGATACAGTGTATTGCATTAGTGTAATAAAGGCTCTGTAAACAGTGAAATAAAGAGTAAGAATGCAGCCAGTATCACTGTTGGACTCATCATTCCAAATCAGCATAACTCTCTAATAGCAGAGGTAAAAAGAATTGAAAATAAGGGCCAAATAATTTTAATGATAACGAAGGCCTTAATCAACAATTTGCTTCATTAAACACAGAATTCATCTCAGCCTGACAGAAATTCAAAGCTGATTAAAAAGAGGCCAAGTGGTAATTTAAAAATGCTTGTCAAGGAAGAAATCAACTGAAAGTATAATTCTCAATCCTTTTATACACATCAGTGGGGTACTAATACATTTTTGCAAAAGCCACTTGACTATGTTCAAGTTAAATGAGCTCAAACTGGGGAGAGACCACTATTAAGTGGATTTTTAAATTATTGGATAAAAGATGGAACAGTGGAGCTTCCAAGCCTGCCATTTAATGATGATACAATACAGAAAGTCTGTTGTAAAGTGACAAACTCACCCGAGTCTGCAAACCGTTGGGGCAAATGTTGGCTGGTGTTTCCTGCAGTCACATCCTCAAGATCCTCAGAAGTTAAAATTTGTCCATGGATAAGACCTTTCAAAGATAAATTTATTGTCGTGGAGGTTGTGCGGATATTTTCCTACAGCTCTGTGGCAAATTGCGGAAGTTGTAGTGGAACAGTTAAATTTCCTGACTCCATCAGACACACTCAAACCTGTTGTGTTTTTTTTTAAATAGATTTAACTATTTAATGGGAAGCCCTGGAACTATAAATAGGGATATTTTTTGATCATGTCACCCATGGGAAGCTTTTCTCAGTTACATAACAAAGTAACAGACCATCTTGCTTTCCATCCACAAAGTGGTTCTTCTAGATTTCTACTCCCTCCAAGATATTGCTAGACTCACAGGCTCTCAATTTTTCTCTTATAAGAAAACTTAATCTTAAAAGTTTCTTTGACAGCTTCTCCTGAGGATTCTTTGTAAAAAGCAAAGACTCAGGAAGGAGCTTACATTAGCAAAGTTATTGGAGGCATTCTTGAGATGGTGACTGTAGTTTTTAATAGGATGGTACACATATTATAGGGGGAAATGTAACCTCAGATATTCTGGGACACAATATACATTATCTCACATATCTTCAGCAGTTATATACCCAAAAAGCTTTAATAAATAGTATGTCAGGGTTCATTTTTTTCCACAGAAATCACAAAAAAACTACATTCCCAGTAGAGTTTAATCTATTTTCCTGCTTAATCACTTCCAGTAGAGGCAAGAAACTATTCTCTTTTCATTTGTGTTTTCCAGACAGGTTAACTGAATGACTAATGAGAGCCATTGTGTTGGGCATGCAGGCAGAGATAAGACGCAGGGAGCATGACTTAATTAGACCATACTTTTATTAACATGCTTCATTTGGAAGCTGTCCACTAATAATTTATGCTGCATTGGTCATCACTCCTTCCTTAATTGTTTGTACATGCAGCTATCATCAGCTTCGGATCCAGTCCCCAGGCTATTCTGGATGCTGTTAGCAGCCCTTTCCATGAAATCTGAAGAGGTGAGTAAACTGTTTCTAGTGGAGTCCATACTAGACAGTGGTAGCTCCAGTAGAAGTCTTCCTCTTTCTATTCTTTGATGAACTAAGCCTATAGTAAGGCTCTGTTAAACTGCAGCAGACAGAACCTAGTTCCTAAAGCATGTAAGTGATTCCTGGCAACGATAGAGGGAAGATCCCACACATAGTTCTACCTTGATCAACCTGGCTGTGAGAGAAAAATTCCCTCCCAATTAAAGAAAGCCTTTACTATTAAAACTGGCCTTTAGGGATCCCAGGCCACTGAGACTAGAGGGAAGATCTGGGACAAGTCTTACCCTTGGTGGAGGAAGACCAAGACAGGAAACATTTAAATAAACTAGAGAGGTGGGACTTTTCAGTCTGGAGAAGGGAAGGCTCAGGAGAGATCTTCTCTTGGTGTGTAAATACCTGATTGTGAGGGAATGATGATGAGGGAGCCAGACTCTTCTAGGTGGTGCTCACTGACAGTACAAGAGAAAATGAACATAAAAATTCTGTCTGAACACAAGAAAATTTTTTTTTTTCTGTGAAGATTGTCAAACACTAGAATAGGCTGTCCAGACAGGTTGTGGAGTCACCAGCCTTGGAGATATTCAAAACCTGTCTGGACAAGCTCCTGGACTGTTGGGTCTATCTGATCCTGCTTGAGCAGGGGAGTTGGACTGGGTGATCTCAAGAGGTCCCTTGCAACCTAAACATTTCAGTAAATATGTGAAAATATTACCATTTTCTACTTGTGTAAAAAACTGAACTGACTAAAGATTTGTAATGCACACAAACCAATCAATTTATACAGGATTTGATCCAGCAACGGTTTCAAATAGACACGATAAAGTGGTTTACACAGAGGCTACCAAGAAGGAGGATACGTTAGCTTGCTTTGTTCTGCCAGAATGACTGAAACTAGCTCATATACAGCTATCTTTCACTCTAATCAACAGAGTAGCTCTGCCTTTAGTTTTTGTAAACATCTTTCCTGTGTTTTAAGACCCCTGCCTACCAATTTTAGCTAGTTTAGGCTGCCCAGTCTAAGTAGTTGTGATTCCCCAACAAGACAATTCCAGTGTACTAAGGCATGAGGCAAATCTAAAAGCAGACAGAAGTTTTAAGAAAATATTTTTATATTTATGTGATACTACTCAACAATCCTGTTTCAAAATATAGTCCACACATAACTTAATCCTTTGTTATGGCTGCACAGCCCTTGACACTAGAGGTGGAAGCTCTGGAGTATATGGTGCACCAATGTCGAAGCTGGTGCTCCTTTTGGGCTTGGAAAGCAGGAAAGACAATTTTTGTGAGATTCCTTGAGCTTAAAGTCCTATTCTCAATATTCACAACAAGCTTTGCTGTTTCTTACTTTGGTACAAAATATCTCTGGACCCCAGCCAGCACATTTGAGCTTACCAGCGGGTTTCATTTAACCCAGAGATCTGTAAAAAGTCCTATATCATGCAATGTAGATAGGTCCAGAGGAGTCTCAGGGTGTACACGCATAAAAAAGAGATAAAGTAGTGCATTATTGCCACTGAAAACTTTTAGTAGTCAAACCAGGTTCTCTCTTGAAAGATTCCCTTTGAAATAGCAAAATGTTTTGAAAGTGTTTTCCTTGCTTTCTGTATTTTTGTAGTGTAACCTTTGGTGATGATTCATGTTCTTCAACTAGCTGGTAGAATTTCTTGCAAATCAATCAAATCACTTGCTGTTATTTAATTTAAAGGGGAAAGAAGTTATCCTTCTGCTCATAGGTCTTGTACCACTAGATAATTTAAGAAAAACAATAAACGTTCTGATGCCCACAATAAAATCTGGAGATTGGCAAACCTGACTGTTTGGCAGGTAGTTTATCAATGCTCTTTTCATATTTTTTAGCAGTGTTTAGGTAAAGACATGCCAGTTAACACTTATTGATCAATACATCTGTGTACAGTGTTTTCTGATGTTATCATGGTTTTAAAAATTGTATGAGAATGCTTACCAAGGGTTGTATGATAATACCTCATGCTGTGGGTATGTGAGACCTCATCACATGTGAGATTATGAAAACTCTAGTGCTGTCATTTTTTGACTTCTCTAATGTGAGAATATGTAGGTAAGGAGCACCTTTCATGTCTGGAGGAAGCAGGACCTTTTCTCCTAAGCCAAGCCGCCATCTTTCCAACAGTGGCAATATGCATCTAACTGCGACTCCTTGTCCACTCTCACAAACATTCATAAGCAGAGGGGACTGTAGGTTTCCAGACAGAATTTGTTGCCTGATACAAATTTAGCTAAGTTACTCCTGGAGAACCTTTTTGGCTGAGAACTGTAGTGACATGGCTCTCTCCTCTGTAAGAATTAGAAGTAAAATGGAATGAGTCATATTTTTCTCTATGAAGGTGATGTATGCAACAAAGGATGCATTTCCAAGTCTTATAGACAACCTTTGTATTTACCATGGCTGTCAATTTACTAAAGTCATTTAGAAATCAAGCACAAATAACAGTTATACTAATAGAGGAGCTCTGTAACATGGTGATGAGATTTAAACAACATTTTCAAAGGTGAGTCAGACTACAGAGCCAAAACTCGATAGCTTTTGAATTATTTTGCTATTATTGTGCTATCATCACGTTCTTGACACTATCATGGTACAAACTTGCTTTGCGGTTTCTGTGTGCATTACTGCAAAGGGCCAGTGATGGTCCAGCTTCTTGCTACTAAAGAAATTGCCATGAAATTTCTTCCTGATGCCAAACACCGCATAAGTTTACACACTGATTTAAAGTTATAAAAGACTTGAGCCACTAAGCATTGAGTCAGTCATCTGACTGAATTGCCTCCTTCCTTTCTAGTGTTCGGTCACATTAATCTGCCAGTTTTCTGTTGCTCCTAATTATTGGTCATCTCCAGTGATGATGTAACATAACCCTGCTGGAAGGGGTTTCAGCTTTCTTTACTCTTTTTGTTTGTTCATTTTTGATTTAATGGGGCTTATGCAATGGCTTTTCTTGCTTCTTTGGGTACAGATACCTGTGACTGAAGACCTTAAATGTGACAAGATTATGCCTGAAACCACTACTGCAAATGTCACTGAAATTTTGGTAACTGCATTACGCCAATGGGTCAATTGTGTTCACTCCCTCTGCTCATCCTGTGTCTTGTGTGATGCCTCTCTGCCCTGTAAGTCTTAAATAACAACCCAATTTCCAAATGACAGACCTGCTCCAGCTACCTAGCAAATCAGTGCACAGTGCTATCAAACACAAGATTCAGCAGAATTCTGTCAAGCTTTTGACAGATCACAATGGTTTCAATGGTTTTGAGCCATTTCTTATCAGCACTCTAAACTGTCTTTCTTTGTTCATTGTCTGCACAGGAGGCCATCGGAATGCCTCAGGAGTAGGTGCAAGACCACTGTGTACTTTTCCCTTCCAGCTGGACCCCCAAAGCAGACAGCCTGTCACCCCATTGACTGCAGGCTTCTGCCTCTGCAGCTCAGAGGGGACGAAAAGTCACTATTCCAGTAGAGTTCTATATGCTGCTCAGGTTCAATATAATAGTGAAACACTTCTCTTTTTGAAGCTGGAACTTCCAGCAGGCTTCATGTCCCTAATTATCTTCCAAATCTTTGTCCTCTTCGTCCTGCTGGCTCCCAGCCTCCACCTTTTATCACCCGATGTAGGAGTTGCAAAAATGCAATGTGGAAAACCAGCACAATGTACTAATAAATCTGGCCATATTTAACTTTGAACTTGCCTCTTTTGACAACATGTTGCAACTAGCATTACAGCATAATTTGGCTGCAGAAACCCAGAGCCACAGAACTTAGAACAGGTTTAACCTCCCAGTTACCCACCACCTTCTAGTTTTACAGAGAAAGCCTGTTATTAGTGACATTTTAGCAACCAGCTCACAGCAGAAAGGTGTTTGTGTACAATGCTTGTTAGTCCAAGCATTGAGCTGAGCACAATACCTGGATGTGGAGGATTCCTGTTGACTTGATGGAATGACTAAGTTCATTAACGATTCTGAAAGGCAGAATTAGATTTTCTTTCCATTCATGTTCTGGAAAATTTTGGTGTTATTAAAAAAGTTAAAATGTTGGTTTGGAGCACTAAAACTGTTTTATTTCTGGACAGGAAAAAGAAAAAAAAATTTATTAAATTGATAGGAGATACATTGTAAAGTTGCAGTCTTCCAGAAGGGGACAAAAGTATCTGGTGTAATCATAGAATCATAGAATCATTAAGGTTGGAAAAGACCTCAAGGATCATCAAGGCCAACCATCAACCCACACCACCTAACTCACTAAACCATCTCCCTAAGCACCACATCTACAAGTTTCTTGAACATCTCCGGGGACGGTGACTCCACCACTTCCCTGTAATGCCACCTACACTGTTCGTTTGCCCCGCTGTTTGCTCTTAATAGGACTAGGGCAGAATAGTATAAAGTGCATTTGATTTCTGCATTTTTCTGTGTTCTGCAACCTGCTGTTCTGCGGTGTTCACTGCAGGGGCCTGACAAAGTGAAGACCCTATGTTCATGATAATTTCTCAAGCAAGCACTGTACTTTCTCAACTTATATTTTAAAAGTAAATGAGGTATAACTGCAGCCAAGAGGTTTGTACTCTGTAGAGAATCTGTATTTATAGAGCCTACAATTTTCTTACCAAATAATGCAATTTTTCATCTTAAAAAGCAATTTCCATGAAGCAGCATTAACAAAACAGCAAAGAAAAAAAAAAATACAACCAACCAAAAAACCAAACCAAAACAAAACCACCACCAACAACAAAAAAAGCATCACCCCCAATTCTTCCCTGGTTATCTTTGTGCTTGAGTTGCTGTATTGAAGCTGTAACTGTTGATTGCAACCGTAAGTGTTCATCATAAAGCCTTTGCAAAGAAAAACCTGACTAGCTACCTGTTATCTCACTAGTAAAGAAAAGATATTATTTGGAATTTATGTTCCCATGTTCCTTACTGATCTGAACTGCTTGTTCTGGAAACACCCTCTCCAAAAGCAAGAACTTTGAAAACGAGTAATGCAGTGCTGAGTAGGCCTCAAGAGTACCTCATTGCAGGTGTCGTATCTGGAAAGTCAGTGTAGCAAGAGTAATTCATATTGTTGGGCACAATTTATGTGTGTATATATATA
>NW_010143215.1:0-11217 GCF_000699245.1 Pterocles gutturalis
TCGTTCAGGTGTGTTATGATCTCATGGAATCTGTAAAATCCAGGAAAACCAAGGGCAGGCAGAGCAAGGGGGAGTTGCAGCGGTGGGTGCTGCTCTTGTGCAGGGCTGAGAACTTTCCATTCTCCAGAGGAGAACCTCTAGTTTCTTCAGTCGTGTAAAATAATCTCTGTTTTCTGGTGTATTTGTTGAATGGATCAGCCCAGGTCCCAAAACCTTCCCATTTTCATTTTGGCGTCATGTGTGACAGGGACAAGGTTCATCAGCTCTGAACAAATGGAACAATAAGAGCAGGAGCTGGCCCAGGGCTGGTCTGCTCCCAGCTCTGCCTGGGTGGATGTGTGCTCTTGTGGAGCCTGGTTAAGGCAGTGTGACCTCCTCGGATGTAATCGCTTGTGTGGCGTTACTGAGATACTTGATGCTGTTTGTGAATGTTCAGATGTATTTGGAGTTAACAGCCTCATGCCTGGCTGTGTAGCAGTGTAAAGGCTGGTTAAGCAAACAAGCGTAATCTTTTCCTTCTCACCTTTGACTATAAGAATCTCAGAGGCAATACCTTATGTTTTTTTTTTTTTCTTCAAAGCTGAAGATCCTGGTGATCCTGCCACCTGTGTTATGCAGGATAAAGATCTTTAGCTTCTGCTGAAAGGTGAAGAATGCTCAGGATCAAGATTTCTGCTTCTCTGTTCTTGTGTGAACAAACGAGATGCTGCACCTGACTTCTGAGGGTGGGGGCTGATGGGATGGAGTGTCTTGTTTCAATTGTGTGTTTTATTTTAAGATACTGAGCCTGTATGTGTGAGACCTGACTGTAGCATTTGAAATCGGGATTCCAACAAACTGTCCTCACAGGAGAAGAATTCAAGGAAAACAAGTAGCCTTCATGTCAAATAACAATAGTGATAGCAGCTTCGTGTAAGGGAATATGGAAGCATGCTGGAAGACAAATCCAGTGTAACTATATCAGTCTTTTGGAGAAGGTAGAGCACAAATCCTTTAGAAATTTCCTCAGCTTGTGCTGTCTTCTGATTTTTCGTGTTTAGTCATGGAGACCCCTGGGCATAGGAGAAATTTGATCAGAACTTCCGACACTATATGCCAGTCTCTGATGTTGAGTGGCCTTCAGGGGTGAACCTGCAGCAGCTGCTCTGTTATTCGTGTATCGCGGTAGCTGCGCACACACCTGAAGACTCGCTCAAAGAGCGTGGCGAGTTAAGCGTGGTTTATCTGGGTCCAGTAGGAGTGCACAAGACAGATCACTGATCCTGTTTGCAGAAGGCAAATGGTCTGTAATGATGTTTTAAACTTTATTGACTCTTAGAATTACCTTAGTGTAAGGTAGATAGTGCAATTGCAGCATCCAGTTTCTGCATTTAGAGTACCTCCGGATCTTTCATTTCCGTGGGTGGGAAAACACTGAGCTGGAGCATCGAAACGCTGAACTGACCCTTTCACTGAAGGCAACAGCGAGTTTCACAGCAGCTGGGGGAAGCTGGTGTGGTACAGGATGTTGGGTCAAACACCTTCTTGGTACCATGGGCTTACCAATATCTGTGCAGAGAGATGGGAACTTTTGTCTCCTCTTTGCCATGTCAAGTCTGAATTGCTCCTGGTGAGCTGAAGTGAGAATTCAGACGTATATCCACATTTCAGTCAGGTGCTTGGTGAAACAGGGCTGGGCAGCACATGAAGCTTGAAAACTGCCTGGATGGATGCAGTCTCTTGTGCTAAAAATAAACTGAATGCACTGTTCAGGGCAAAGCAGGACTTGGGAGAGTGCATCTGCGAAGATTTCTGGGATTGTGGGTTGCAAATAGATGGAATCCAGTTACTATTTGTAAAAATAAAAATCTTCCCTTCCAGGTTATTGTAAACTGCCCTGATAGCATTAGCAAGCGTTTCTTCTGCTATGCAACTCTTCAGGAAAAGGCGGACAATTTTAGCAAAATTTATAATTTAATGAAGCATAAATTCAAACTGTCTAGTGTAGTGCTGGCTGCACATCATCCATCTAGAATTTGTGAGGCAGCGAAAAAGCGCTGAAGCACAGCCAAGGATGCGTGATGCGATGCTGATACTCAATGTGTAACCCTCGCGTGCTGTTCGGAGTAACTAATGTTTTCAAGGTAGGGACTGTTTGTCTTGGGCAAGAATGTTGCTGCTTGAGAAATAACTTGGTTTTGTGCAGCTGCTACCGAAATGATTAGTGAAACTGAACAACTGAAGGTAATACTTCTTCAGCTGCTGGAACACCAAACCTCTCTCTTCTTGAAACGCTGCAGTCTAGCATGAGAGCTCGGTAGGTTTTCGGTGTCCGCAGCGAGTCCTTTGCACCTTGTGCCTCCTGAGAAATCCTGACTTAAGCTGTTTTGTAGAGTCCAGGTTTTATTAGCCAAGTATATGAGCTTAGCTAAATGTTATCTTTAAAGGCAAATTCCCAAAATAATCAAGTTGGAGGATATAGTTGGGAGAGGGAATACTGCCATCGCAGTGATGCTTAATCTCGTGGTTTATTAGAGAAGGAAAAACATTCTCAAGCTGAAGTTGTTCAGACAGGATTTCCTCATATGGTAAATCTATATGCTGATATCTTACTAGCTGACATCTGGGAGTAAAACAAAATGAAAGTGCAGTTCAGCTCTTTCGAATTACTATTTTGAGTCCTTATTACTGTAGTTGAGTAGAGAAATGACTCTTTGGGAAGAGCCCTGTTTGATTTCTCCAGTTGTCAGCTACGCTGCCTGTCAGTTGACTCTCGTGTCCCCGGTGCTGTGTACTCCTCCAGTTTGGCTTCAGGTGGGTGGATACTTCTGAAGACCCGGATGGGGAGTGCAGGTGCCGGTGTTTATTCTCCTGCCCACCCTTTGGAGGATGTCTGGTCAAGTCCAAATGGCTCGTTACTCTGCTAAGTAAGCTTGTAGAGAGGAGTTTTGTTTTGGTGGGTTATTTTTCCCCCACCTTGAGCTGGCACACACTGTAGTAGTTCCACCTCAAGTTGAAATGAAGCTGAGTGTGTTGGAGTGTCTGCTGAAGAGCCTGCAATGTCACTGGAGAGGCGTGAAACTCTGCAAGGTGCCTGTACAGGCAGCATGCGCTGGAGTTCAGGTCTAAGCTAAGCCCTGGTTTTTACCCCACTTTAATAGAATGTGATGCTTAAGGACTTTTTTTTTTTTTTCAGACAAAGGACATGACTGCAGAAGTAGAAGAGGCTCAAAATGATGTTTATATTCTGTTTTTATTCATATCCACCCCTTGTGCATTCTAATTTCCCACTTTCCCATTGATTTTCGCTGAGAGTTCTGAAGAGTTTAAACGGCCTCAGCCAAACCTTTGTCTCTCCCCTCTTACTGCACAAGGTCCAAAGCTGTGTGTGCTTCAGTTCCTCCTAATCCTTTGCTATTTCCAGGAAGAAGTGAAAAAAAAAAAAAGTCTCACTTTAATTTAAACTCCCCTGGTTTAGAATTTCCTTTATGGGTGAAACCCATGTGGTGTGAAGGAGCAGTTAATAATACATCTTAACAACATCAGCCTTTCCCAAGCTTCCTACTCTCTCTAGCTGGGCTCTAGCCCAAGGTTTGTTCGCTGGGAGGTGGTGTTACTTAAAAAGCTTCTCTAACTTGAATGTAAAGATCAAGAATTCACACCAGTGCAATGAAAATGTGTGACCACTTTAAGCTGGAGTATAAACTGATTTTTTTTTTTACCTTAATAATGCCTTCTTAAGTACTTAACGGTCCACGAATGTTGACGTTAGTGGGAGAGTTGACCAAAATACTATGAGAGGATGTCTGAGAACTGAAGCTTGCAGTGCCTTTGGAGAACATGAAGCTGTTGTGGCTTACCTCAGCTGAATTACACTGGGTTCCCATCGCTGGGACCTGACCAAGTGGCCAAAAATTCAGTTACGTGGTCTTATCTCCGATGGTAGGATGGGGACAGATGCTTCCGAAGGGGTTGTCTTGGGAAGCCGGAGCTCTTGCCTGGGTGGTAGATGAGAGGTTTGCTTTTGAAACTTCCTTTGTGGGGCATGAGGGTAAATGCAAGTCGAGCAAGTTTTAAAGGCGCTTCCCTGTTAGCTGAGCTGAGAGCATTCATTATGGGAAGAAAATGCAGCGTACTTAAGGAAGCTGCTTTGCTTGTTTCCTGATTAAAATGTTGTAATTTTCTAGAATAGGTGCTCTCTGGGTAATGCCAAATGCAGTGGCGATCCTCTCCTTTTTCTGGGTTTGTAGATACAATGAAGTTTTGAGTGAGGAATCAAAACCAGGATCGAACTCTTACTGGTGCCCAGAAGAGGCTTCTCTTTAGAATTCCTTCAGTTGCATTAGATAATACCTAGAGCAGCAATCTGAGCCTTGGCATCAACCAGTAAGATTAATTTTCTTGTATTTTCTGCTGCTGTTCTTCTGCCCCACCTTCCTCTTCTAGGGTTTAGAAGGAAACTGTGCAGCATGCTTCAAGCTCGTGCTCTTTGAGCTGCTGCTTCCAAGTTAGGCTGAAGAACTGCAGAATCTATTTGCACGCACTTGACTTATCTGTCTGCCCTTCTCATAAATTACCTACTTTATTCCTGCTATATGCAAATTCAACCTTACTTGTTTATATTTCATCAGCACAGCCTGTGTTATTTTTTCAGCTCAGGAGTCCAGACTCCGTTTAAACCCACGAGACCTTACTCAAAGTGTTTGCAGCCGTGCCGCAGAGCATGTCCTTGCTGGTGCCGTTTCCCTGGGTATG
Source organism: Pterocles gutturalis (assembly GCF_000699245.1). Classification (NCBI taxonomy): domain Eukaryota; kingdom Metazoa; phylum Chordata; class Aves; order Pterocliformes; family Pteroclidae; genus Pterocles; species Pterocles gutturalis. The sequence continues at coordinate 4,735 of NW_010143215.1, forward strand.
AAGAGGATGTCCTCTATGTCTTTTTGTTGCAGAAAGTGGAGCTGAGTTCTTTTCTGCTGCATTGACTTGGAATTTCGATCACGTCCTTGTTGTAAAGTGGGAGGGTTACCAGCCTGGGCGAAAGCAGAACCCAGGATCTAACAATTTTAGCAGCATCAGCTAGACAAGACTGAAAACAGCACTTGAGTAAGAGGATTTTGTGCGGAAGGAAAAAGGGTTGAGACTGCATTGAAGACATCAGCTTAGTGGTTGCCTTAAGCTACCAATCAAAGCCACCATAAATAAAATACTCTTTATTCTCGGAGGGGAATTTTGTTTGCATTTCTTCAGGTGATACTTTCTATCTTTTCCAGTAGACAAACTGCTGAGTTTGAAAGTGATGTCCTATTACCTGCCTTCCCCAGTTATTTTTGCTTTGGTAAATATCAGGATTTAAAAAAAGCTGGCTGCTAGCAAAGGTGATTGGCGGCTGGCTGCTAGCCTGTGCTTGCAATTTGAGACCGGCTCAAGAAACAAGAGATGGGGCTTTTGGTGAGTTAATTCAAAGGAGGAGAGAGCCAGGAAATGGAGGAATGAGGTAAAATATCAGCTGCGTTGTGCTGACTGCAGCAGTTAATAGCTGGATTTATCCTCCAGGTCCTGTCACTGTGCAGATTTAGGGGTCATCACGGGAAGTTTTGGACGTAACGCTAAGAGCAGGCGTGGTCTTGGCTCAGCGTCCGCAGAGCCCCACTGGATGGGCAAGTACAGCTTTGACGTAGCCGTCGGTACGGGCAGAGCTATTTCAGAGCTGGGTAAGGTGAAAACTGGCCACGCGGAATAGGTGTTGACTTCGTGTTAAAGTGAAGGAGAAATCTGACATAGATTGAAACTGGCACGTGCGTGTTACGTGAAGCACTGCTCCTCCATAAGCTGTCTCTACTAGTTAAATTTATTAAAAGTTCTGCAGAACTTATATAGATTGTTCAACTGCATGCTGTCTGTCTGCAGGTTTGGGCTGAGGATAGGTCAGGTGTTCCGAACCAGCAAGGAAAACATAAAAATACTGAAAGAATAGGCAGTCGGGGAATAACGGCAAGGGGAGGAATTCCGGGCAGCATGAATATCTTGTTAGGTGGAGATGTGATATCCTTATGGCTTATATGTGTGTGTGTGCGTTTGTGTATATGTATGTACACACATACAAACATTTAGTTTCCTAGTTTAAAACTGGAAATCCTTAGAACTGAATCCCTTAGATGAAACCGAACTGTCTTGTGAGCTTTGCAGTGGAGTCAGCAAGGTACGTCTCGCTAGACACAAGCGAAAGGCATATTAACCTACTTCTTTGACCTTTTAGGCAATCGGCGAGCATTCAGGGATGAGGGCTAATGAGATAACCTCTCTGTGTCTCCTCTCTGCCTCGCCAGGCATCCGATTACTTGCCAGAGTTATCTCATGAATTTACAACCCTGGCTACTAGACTTCAGGACACTGGAAAGTGCTGAGTTTGGATATTAAACCCAGCAACTGCGAGCGTGGCGGCAGCTTACCCGGGGTGACGGGGGCTCTCCGAACAGGCTGGCGTGAAGCAGCATACTGAATTGGTGATGTGGAGTGTTTGTGCTTCCAGTAAGCATGTCTGTGTTTGCTGTCGCCTTGGTGACAGAGTACATGCCTCCCTGCTGCTACAGAATGTGCACTTTTTCAAATGTTTTTGATGTAACTTCTCCTATGAAAAAATCTAGGTTGCAGTTGACTGGAAGGAGAACCTGGATCTGTCAGGACAGGACCAACTTGCCAAACTTGGCTGTTTCTGCAAGAAAAAGTTTCTCCCGTTTGAATTAAGCAGTTCTTCTTCTGATACTTTCGTGACCAGGCTGATTCGAACGTGAAACAAGCAGCACACAGAATAAAAGAGCTTTTTGAAAAGATCATCCAGCATTAACAGGATTAAAAGAAAGCATCACAAACAATACGGTTGTGGATGTTCAGGATGATAAATGACAGTGTTGAATCTCAAGAGCCATTGTATTTGTAGTAATTATGTTTCAAATTAAAAAAAAAATTTACCCCTGTGCAAATGAAGCGGTCGCTCTCTGGAGACTAATTTGGGCGCTTCCTCGGTAATGTCTGAATGGAAGGGAAGACGGCAATGTGACAGTGAAAAACAGGTCATCAGACTTGTGAACCAACGCAGACCCGCTGTATTAGCTTCTTTCAAAGACTGAACTAACCTAGTTATCTAGTTAGTATTAGATTTGCAGAAAAAGAATGAAGTCATGAAGTGGGAGGCTGGGGATAAGAGAGTCTGAGTCAGTAATTTGGGAAATATCTGCAGGGCTGAAGCTAGGAGCTGTACAAAAAGATCCTGAGGAGCTAACGGGAGTTGTTACAAAAGGGCTGATGAGGTCAGGAAGAAGCTCTTGTGAATGATTTCCTTTTGCAGGGGCTGTGAAACTTGACTAGCCGCAGTAATCCTTTGTTTGGTGTGAGTCAGTGTGAGCGAGCCGATGGGGGAAGGAGGGTGGTTAGGAGGGAGCTTCGCAGTTTTTAGAAAGCAAGGCTTCCTTGCCTGCACACCGCCTTCGTATATCCCAGAGTATTGGTGAACCTACAGCAAATGATTTCAGAATAGTGCTGAACTGAGTCACCAGGAAATACCGAGAGGCATCTGAAGTTGCTCGATGCATTAAGTCATACTGAATGATTGCACCGTCAGTAAAGCAGTCTGTCTGGATGTCTGTCTTTTAGGGGTACAGGCATACTTGTGCTCAAGCCAGCATCCCTCAGTGAAAGCTGTTAGGCAGACATTACAGGCTGCCTTGTGGATTGTTTGCCAAATCAGGACAAGTTCTCGGATCTCAGCGCTGTGCTGTAGCAGGTTTTGTTCATTTTGTTTAGCTGAGATTTTCTATCTGTATCTATATCTAACAAAGAAAATGTTATTTTATCTTAAATCCAGGGAAAAAAAAAACCCTGTTGTGCAGTATCATTAACCTAATTAAATCTTTTATCATAGAATCATTAAGGTTGGAAGAGACCTCAAGGATCATCAAGTCCAACCGTCAACCCAACACCATCCAGCCACTAAACCATGTCCCGAAACAAATTAACATTAATCAGAATAGGTGGTCAGCTCTACAGTCAACTCCAGTGACTTTAATCCCTTTTTTAGAAGTTAGTGACGCTGTTTTGCAGTCTGTATGACTTTTCTACATCGCTGTTTTACTCCTGTCCCCATCTTACTCTTTCATGTTGGGCTAATAGATTGTGTTTTCACTCGATGCCGTGATTTATTGGGAAATGACTTCTTGCAAACTTTATGCTTCACAGGAATTCTTGGCACCGGATGAAAGGTAGTAACTTACATTGTCATGTTCAGTGACAAGTTCAATAAATAAGACGTTGTTTCTGTTACCCAGCAGACAAGCACCGGTGCAGAAATCATTGTGGCTGGTCCATCCTGCCCTTTGGTTTGTGCAGGGTTCACTGGGCATGTGACAAAGGTGTGTGTTGGATTTGATATAAACTGAAGTGACACATGTTAAAATAGTTTTGAAAATAGGTGTATCTGCCCTCTTGAAATACGTCTCTGCTGGGAAGGAGGCACTAAGCATGTGGTTTTTTTCAAAGGATGCTGTGGATGTGCTAACAGGAACTGAAATGCAGCTAGTTGAAAATCAGCTTTAAGAAGTGTAAACTGGCTCCAGGAGATGCTGAATTTTCACTTCTAAAACACATAGTGAATTACAGTCCAATGGCCTCCACCATGCTATCAGGATGGTTGTTTCTTTCTCCGTTGATATAAAAAGGCTTGCCAAATAGTTGTTTCATAAGATTTGGCTTCTTAAAGTAATGCAAGTGGCTGTGGTTTATTTAGAAACTAACGAATGGAAATGCCTTCGGTGCTGTATAACCCGCCTGGTGCTTGTTTCTAGAGTTGAGCTGGAATGTTGGATGGTGTCCCACAAACAGTGACCGATACTTACCTGATGTGGAGGTAGGAATGATGAAGCAAATTCAAACACAGAGTGATTGTGAGGATGCCTGAAAGCATCTGTCTAAAGGTAAATCAACGCACAAGGATTTGGCAAAACCCTGATCGCCAGCTTTGAGATGCCCATGGAGCTTGAATGGAGGAGGAGGTCTCTTTGGCAGTTGCTCCTAGAAGACCACTGCCACTCCTTTAATCCATCTAGGACTTGCCATCGTTGTGCTGTCAGCCTGAAATGGTGACAAGTATCCAGTGTCATTAGCATGCTGGTGGCAATGAAACTTAAGCTGCCTCGTTTGCTCTCCTTCCCCTAGATTATTTTAGTTCCCCGTGTGAGTCTTTGGGGCGGCCGTGTAAGTTGCTCTTCCCTGTAGAACCTCTTTAAAGAAGGGATCCTGTGTGAGCACTTGTCTTTTTGAAATTAGTGTGTGTCTCTGGACCAATGCAGAACAAACACTGGTCGATGCTTCTGAAGTTTGGAGCAGCCCTCTCGTTTTTGGACAAGCATCCAGGTGCCTTTGTCTGTATACAAAGTTTAGAAAACAAGCTGTGAAACTGTTTTTAGTCGTTACTTAGGGCTACTGCTACTTTTCCGTAGCGTGCCCAATTGTTTGAAAAGTTAGAGCAAAGTAGAATAAAAAAAATAATGTTGTGCAGGAGAACATCTCTGAGGAGGATTTGCCGAGTCAAAAGCTGTGATGGGACGTGTACACTTGCTCTGTAAGTAAACACCGGTTACAGGGGAGCTGTGAGGGATCCAGCACAGCAGCTTCTGCTCAAATCTTTGCAGCCATTACCTTCTGCTTTTATTTTAATCTTTAATCCTTCTCACTTGTAATTCATGGCATGAGCACTCTCAGCAATTGGTCTGTTTGGTCTTGACCACAGCAGTAACGTGACCAGAGGAAACTGAGCCCAACACATCACTGAACATACAGCACGGTCGTGTCTGGGATAATAGAAGCCACTGGATCACATCCTAACCCGAAAAGACAAAGCTAGAGGGAGTTCAAGAGAAGGAGAATGCAGCCTGTGTCAGTGTCATGTTCTTTTAATAATCTTTGATCTGTTCTTTTACAACTATCCACAGCGTAGACTATCTTCAGGTTTTATTACTTCTGATTGTCTCTTAAATATGCTATTGCTGTTCCTCCCCCGGTCCACCCTGCTGTCAGGGAGCTGTGATTTATAACTACCTTACAAATGGCTTCAGAGAGGATCTGCCAGAAGAGGGTTAGTAGTCAAGGGAAAAATTATGTAGAAAAACAGATTGCAAGGAATACGTGCAGCTCATGGAAACGTCAGAGTGCAGAATTTGTCTGGGAATCATGGATCATACAGAATTATTCTCCTTCCTATCAAATATCCTAAAAAGTGAATGCTGACAGTTGAGAAGGGAGTCCTGCGACTTAACATACTACTGTAGTTTTTATGACACAGGGGTTATGATAATTCAACCCTTTGCTAAAGCTTCTAGCAGCAATACTCTCCTGTTGTGTAATGTGCAAAGGCAGACTTCTGCCTTTGGGGCTCTGGAAATTGGCAAGGATTGGAATGGCAGGCAGGAGGGGAAGCCGTGTCTCTGGTTCAATTAAAAAAAATTAGTGTTTTAGTGCCACAAAGCTGAAACATTAGTCAGTCATTCCTGTTGGGAGAACTGACAGGAAATAATATGATTTACAATCTGGGATATTTCTACAACATAAAAGGAAGGAAACAAGTCATTTGGTTGTGTACTTCTGGCCCAGGATTCATTTACGAAGATATTTTACTTGTAAACTGACGAGCAACCAAAGTGTTTTGGTGTGTGATTGCTTCCAATTGCATAAATTGAGCAAATATTCTATTTTTGGTGTCCCTTCAGGTTTTTATCTTATTTCTGTTCTCTGAAGATTGAGATGCCAGCTTGTTCTTTACATGGGGATAACTTTTCTGATGCCAGTCTTGAGCAAAGCTTGGAGATGAAGCAGCTTGAAGACCTTTGTTTTATCATTTATAACCCAGCTGCAGGGTCCTACCAGCCGTGGCATTTCAGGACCAGACATGGGCAGGACCGGCCAAATAATGGGTGCTCTTACTACATGTGTTGGCTTTTTTACCCCAATCCCAACTACTAATTTTTAGGTCGCTCAGTTCTTCTCAACTGGCATCACAGCTGGGACAGGGGGTAGGCAGCACAATCACGCCTTGAGTAGAAGCGTTCGGTTTGGTTGGTGGTGGGAAAGGTTTGGTAGCCCAAGTGGTTGATTTCCCAGAAAGGGCTAAAATAGAGAAAAGCTCCCACTGCAGTAGCACTGAACTGCCTCAGCTGGTTTCTCTTGGTTGGGGAGTTAGCTCGGAGTAGTGTTAATATAGCAATACAATGCAGAAGTGAAACCCGCCTGGTTTTCTTTTTGAAGAAACTGCCTTAACTCTGTTTATGCTCGACAATAACACAGGCAAATGAGCAGAACAAAGCTGGGGAGACCAGGGAGTTAAATCTGCAGGTCTTTGTGATAAATAGAAGC
>NW_010143215.1:11234-19249 GCF_000699245.1 Pterocles gutturalis
AAGGCTGAAGGCTTTAGATGAAATCTTTTACCTCCTCTCAAGTGGAATGGCTCAGCCTTTGAAATGGGTAGGGCTGCAGGTTTGCATGAACCCTCCTAAAACCCAGAGCATGGGCTAGGTCTCGGGTAACCAGCAACGGAGAGTTGTCAAAACTTGTGAATAAAGCCTGGGAATGTCTGTGTTTGAAGTGAAAAGCTTGTGTAAAGATCTTTAAAAAGAGAAGTGCAAAATACTTGTAGGAGTAACTCAGCAGATTCCTGGTGGTTATTGAAAACAAGCGTAGCTTCCAGGAGTGTTACCGGTTCTGCCAGCGAGGCTGAGGTTTGCAAGGCTTTAGGTATGTGTCGTGGTTTATAATAACCTCCTGTATCAGGTGACAATTCTGTGCGAAATAAAATGCAAACGTGGGATGGTTGATTGCCTTGGTCTGGCAGAGCGCATTGGGGTGCCGTGAACTGTAACAGCTGCCTGAGAAGGAGTTTCCTTGCTCGCAGAATCCTGGGTCAGCTCTTGTTGCTTGATGTTATCAGCATACAGTATCCTGGCAGGGGACCGGTAACAAATGCCAGCTATTCCCGAGCCCTGAGGAGCTGTGTGGTTCAGAGGACACAAGGAGTGGGAGTCAAAAGGAAGTCCAGCGTTCTGCCTGTTGTAATTTTTGCAATTTGCACACCTATAGTAACTTCCCAGCTTTTTTTGTGTGTTCTGCATTGAACAACATCTTTCCATGCTCAGCCTTTGAACAATATTGCTTCCAGTATGAATGGAATTAAACTGTACAACTGTTGACGCAACTGATTTTTTTTTTTCCATTGCTATTTGTTTTTATTTGATCCTCAACACAGAGTGCCCAGATGACCAGAGACCTGTGGCAATTCTGAGAGGGTTTCTCGTTTGGAAATAAGCTAAGTACAACAGGGAGAGTGAAGAGAGGAGCAGATGCAGCAAAGGAAGCTAAAAACCATAACATATAGATGTGTTTGTGACATTTTTCCTTGTGGTAGTATCATGGGAACGCCATAGCAGATGCTTAAGTGGATATTCTAGATAGCCACACATCTTTTGGAGGAAACTTATTAAGGAGCTTTCATCTAAGCTAATATTTTCAGTCTTTGAGGTTCCTATGATCTCTAAATCCTTCAGTGACTTGAGCTGTAATAAAACTTCATTTAGAACTTCTGTCTGAACTCCCTGCTCCTCCGCAGGAGCTCTGTGCTGGATGAAACAGAGGAATGGTGGAAAACAGCCTCCTATCAAGTAAACACTAAGCTCATTAAGTCCTGCAACCTCAAAGAGCTTGGCTTTAGAGCAGCCCAGACTGGGAGCCAGCCTGTCTCATCACCTGCTCCCTGAGCAGGGTTTGTAAGCCTCTCCATGTCTAAATTCTGTACAAATGTTTTGTCTGGAGATCTGTTAAGAACCCATGTCTTGGGTATGCAATTTTACAAGAGGATTGAGCAAAGGGAAGTGCAGAACAGGTGAAGTGAAGGGTGGTTTTGGCACTTTGGATGGGATTCCTGTCTCTGTAGGTGCTGCAGCTGGGGCAGAGCTCTGGAACCGAGGGTGTATCTGACCACAGAGCTGGTTTTTAAAACCTCGCTTCACCTGCAGTGAAAGAACCAAATGCAAAAGATAGAATTACCCGTTCGGTTCTGAAATAGGACGTCCCAGATGTACCCAATACCACAGTGTACCACTTTGCTCGGTAATCTGCCTGCTTTGTGTTGCCTTTTTGCCTGGGCCAGCATGGATTAAAGTGATCGTATAACTACAGATTTGGGGACGGAAACACAGCAGGACCTGCCTTTCTTACAGTGCTTTAAGAGATCTGCTGGCAAGCCGTGTCATTATTTACATGCTCTTCAGGAAAACTGAAGAGTTCTGCTGCTCAGCCTTGGTTGTGCCTCTTTGATACCAGAAAAATATATGCTTACTCCTCGTAGGGGCTTGGATATTTTTGTTTTTCTGTTGCACACAGCCGTGTATGCCAGCTGTGTCTGAACCCCTTTAAGAATCTGTCTTAAGCCGTCTTGCTCATGTCTTTTTACAGTTGTTACTGAATGCATTTTTATAAAAATGGTCGATCCGTGTTCTTTTGGTTAATCCATCGAACGCTGCAAATGTAGCTACTCCTTCATTCAGTGCAGTTCATCTCAAAATTGTCACGCTGTGAAACGCTTCCTCTGGGGTTGCAGCTTTAGCGGTGGTTTTTAACATCACCTTTCTATTAAACAATTCCAGCGGGCAGAGGAGGATGGAGCACTTCCGTAAGGGTTCCCACGATCCCAAGGTGAGGAGCGTGACCCTGTGACCACGTGCCAGCTTTCCTTCCTTGATGTAAGAGCAGGAGGGAAAGACAATCCCCTCCCTGAGCCTGGGCAGGCGTAGGCAATCTGAATAGCATCTTTCTTTCGAGCCTGAAAGGTTCGTAGCAAAAAGTAGTTTCCCCTTCCCCTCAGCGTCTAATGAAGATAAATAAAAAGTTCTGAAAATCGTGGCTGTCACTTCTGTGCATGAATGTGGCGATGGTCAGTTCAGTGATCGATTTGGGGTTGCTTTCTGAGATAAATAACTTCAGACTCATTTCAGCTGAGGATTTGCTTGTTATCCAAGTATTTAAAGACGGGGGGGGGGGTATGTGCATTACCTGAACGTGTCCTCCTCCAGTGACAACAGGTGATCGTCATAAACTTCTGTTCTTGCTGTCAGTGCATCCTGCTTTTCAGGCTGAAGGCTCAGATCTTCAGGAGATGATTGCAGAACATGGGACTTGCTGCCTGACTGTAGAGCTGGAATATTTTGCAAAGATGATGTCCTCTAACCTGGACTGGGTGAGAAATAAATATAAAATCTCCCCAGACCAGGCTGTCTGACTTGCTGGCTGTAAAATATTAATCTTTTGATAGTGAATGGGTCATACCTTTTAGAAGAACAGCTTTCATCATGGATTTCTACTTGACAGAGAGCTCCCTCCTTTCCTCACTGCTCGGGTATAGCTTAATCGCAGGAAACTTTGCTTCCTGCTTCTCCCTGACCTGGGGGCTGCTGCTTGAATAATGTGATAATGTAACTGCTTGGGTAGTGAAACCTCTCCTAAATAAAACTTTTGGAGCTTGGCAGAACACAGGAGGGAGAAATTAAAGCTGAGCTTGGTGTATATGGGTGGCTGGAAATTGCAAAGAAAAAAAAGGGAGGGGAAGAAGCGCTCCTTCAGCTGCCTGGGGACCTGCTCATCAAAGTCACTTGTGCAGATTTGGGGTACTGCTAGGCTGGAAGGAAAGGGTCTGTTTATATCTTTTGGTGAGAAGGAGAGCTAAAGGTTACGTCAAGAACGTGGTTCAGCTCATCAAGCATCTGTGATAGTGTCTGCTGCGCATTTTCTGACTCTGAAGTGAGGTTTAAGGGGTTTTTGTGTCAGAATTAGATGTGAGAGCAGCTGCAATAAGCCCTTTGGAGTATCTTGCTGTCATTTCTCAAAATAACTGAAGTTTCTGATTTCTCAGAAACAGGCAGCTTTTAGTGTGTATTTTGTAGCATAAAGGAAATAATGGATCATAATTTGTGTGCGTGTTTCATTCTGTTTTTTTGATAAAGCTGAAGGAGGGGAAGAGAGCTCTGCGCTGGAACAGAATTTGTCTTGGATGCGGGTTATCTCAAGCTGAATGGCACAATACAGATGAGGAAGTGTTAAAACTGCTTTGGGAGAGGGAACTTTCAGTTCCCTAACCCTGATTGTTATTGAGATAGCATGGAAAAACAATGCATTAAACATTTACTCAAAAGTTGGAAGCAGTTTTTGGTGAGGTAAGGACTGGAGTCCTTTCCAGCACGGTGTTGAGTTGGTGGCAGGACACCAGTTAAAGCTGCGCTCTGAAATCCATAGTCCAGAAGACTTTTTACAATACAAAGTCAATAATCCATGATCAAATGATGCTGAACTGTTGAAATCTATTTGTATGAATACAAAACATGCTGCTGCTTAGAACTGGAAACTATATCTTTCCTACCAGAGGAGTCAACAAGCGCTGCAGTTCTTGTGTGTGTGTTAACATGATGTTACCTGTACATACAGTGACAGAGGGTTGTTTTTGTTCCTCCAGAGTGACCAGCAGCTGGATTGTGCCTTGGATTTGATGAGGCGTCTGCCTCCACAGCAGATAGAGAAGAATCTCAGTGACCTCATCGACTTGGTGAGTACTGGATGCTGTAACCAAGTAAAGGCTGAGTCCTGGGTGTGACCAAGATCTGGAATGTAAGAACATTTTTCTCAAGCATCCCAAGAGGTGTGGTGATTTGTTTATCTCCTTGTGTTTTGCCAAGGTTGAAGAATACAGCAGTTGCCCAAACTATGTTAGGCATCTACACATTTATTTTTGGGCCAGCCAACAGGTACTACTGTGTGTGACACTCCGATGGAGGCTCATTAGCAGCTTTTTTGATGAAGCCATCACTAGTTTGGGGCTGCTGTTCAGTAAAAGCAATTTGGAACAGTTTATACAAGGCTGTGTACGTGTCTTTTGTCTCCCGATAAGCTGCCTGCCTGCTTGTGGTTTGACACAGGGCTTGTGCGGTAGGTACAGCGCTATGGCACATGCTTCAAAGATGTTACTGAGACAGTAGGTCAGAACGCTGGGGTGCTGGAAAATACCCAAATCTATTTATAATTTATGCCATATCAGCTATTCTGCAGTCCAGTGAGTAACAAAAAAAACCCTGGCCAACCATCCTGTGCTGGATATTGTTTTCTGCTTGCCCCTGAAACATTTGTTTTCCTTCTCTAAACTGCTAGTGAAGAAAGCTAGCTTGAGAAGGATGTGTATGCTCATTACCAGTTGTGTAGGATTTAGTTGCACACCTTGTGATGCACAATGGGGCTATAATAACTGCCATAAGAAGGATGTGTATGCTCGTTACCAGTTGTGTAGGATTTAGTTGCGCACCTTGTGATGCACAATGGGGCTATAATAGACTGTCTACCGTCCCTGAAAACTGTGTGGCACTGAAATACAGGCTTAATCTATATAGAACCTTATATATGGGCAGCTGGGAAAACTTGTCCAGTCTAAATATATGGCTTTATTTCTGACCTAAGCTTCTAAATTTTTGCAGACAGAGAACATTGAGGCTGGAACAGGGCTGCTAGACCTTTGGATTAAGCCTTTCCTCTTATCTGTAGTGAGAACTACACTCCTTTTCTGTGACAGGTCTGAATTTCATGCATGATGTTGACAAACCTTGTCCAAGAGACCCTCAAAATCTGGTGCTTCTGCACGTAGCAGCTGTTTGAAGTAGTACCTGTTAATCAGATTGTTTAAATTGTGTCTGAGCTGTTTGTCACTGTGTGCAGAAGAGCAGCTGCTTACCAGGTAATGGTTGAGTTGAGTAGGTGTGTTCCTGAGCTGGTGTTAGTGAATGTGGGAGGAGTCCTGTGGTCAAAAAGCTGTGGCTGATTTAAATTTATCAACCTCTATTTAAATACTGCTTTTAGTTACATAAGCCAAGGTACAGGTAAGAACGCCCTGTGGGTCAGGAAAGAAATTGTTCCTTGCAGGAAGGGATTATTTCTGTTTCTTGAAACCATTTAGTAATTGGCTACATCTGTGCCACCAAAACTCTTGGCAACCTAAAGTATCATTTTTGTGGCTGTTGCTGGAGGTAGGACACAGAATAACTAAATCCTTGATATGATCTGGTGTGACATGGTTGGTTTTCTGATGAAATCTGAAGGACTGAACGGATCTCGGGGTTTGAGCAGCTCCAAGGACTGTTCGGAACAAGGAGATGTTTGGTGTGCGATGGTAAGCTTGACTGTATAATTGGTATGAGGTTTTTTTAATGACTCAGAAAATTGCTGGTTACCTCTAAATGTTGAAATTACTTTTGGATGGTGCTCGTTAGTGCTCTACATGCTTTCCATCAGCAACACGCTCACTGGGCTTCTTTTCATATCGAAAGTGTAACATGAAACAGACCAGTTTGAAAGATGCTTGTTAGAAGGAGGGTCTGTGTGATTCCCGCACTAGTTGCTGCGGTCCCTTCTCTGGGGTAGAGGTAGAATAATTTGTTAAATCCAGTATGATTTCTTTATTTTTGAGACATCCGTAGACATCTTCTGCAGCTCACTCTCAGCCCAATGTCCGTAAGACTGAAGTCTACGCTCTAGTTAGACAAGAGCAGTGTATCCACTGCCACCTGTAATACTTCCAAAAACATCATAAGCCAGACTCAAGCAAATAGTTTTTTGACCTTTTTTGGCAAGTTTCATCCAAACCTTTACAGCTGACGTTTTTATTCTGTTTCCTGTACCATTACCAGACAATAACCTCCTTGAAGTAAAAGGTCAGACTCCAAATGCACGACGAGCATGAGCAGGTTCATTACATTTGTGACAGAATTATAAAAGACCCTGACTTATGCTTTCTTTGTGCTTGGATTCCTTGCTTCATTACACTGCCATGCTGGAGTAGACTTGAAGCAGAGGCATTTTTTTTCAGCATGAAGCGTAGGTTATTACTTGGTCTGCTTTCAGCTCAGCTTTCTATGGTCTTCCTGTAGGGACTCATCTCCAGACTGATGAGTGTAGCCACTGTTTTGATGCTTAAGATCCACTGAAAGGAGACGAAGATGACTTAGAAATATATCTTTGTATGTAAAAAAGTTTTCCAAAACTAATATAGTGAGAAGCTGACATCTGCTTCCCAGGCTTGTGGTCCTGCTGGGAGGGATAACTGCACCCTGAGGTCCCTCTTGCTCTGTCAACGCCATGCTCTGCTGCTACTTTTTAATAAAAGAGCATCTTGGAGCCGATCCGGGTATGTGGAAATCTGTTCAAGGCTGTGCATTAGTGCCCCCAAGTGTTGGGCTGCCAAGGGAAAGGGTCCAAACTTGAACGTGAAGTCAAAGGGTGGATGGAAGACGAGAATTTTTGGGTCACCAGCCCTCATCAGACCAGACACTTTTCATTCATTAGCAAAACAGTTTGTGGTTTGCCCTTTTACCACATCTGTTGTTGCATTTTTTCAGACTGCCGAGTCTTCAATTAGAGTTCATTAGAGACCTTGTCAATCACAGGGCTCTGGAAATCCTGCCTGAAAGAAGCTGTGCGTGGTGCTGGTGATGTGCCTTGGCGTGGAATGCTCTGGGTGCAATTCAGTTACTTATTATTTGTAAATAGACTGCTCGAAGGCAGTCAAAATGAACAAGAAGACTTCTAAATCTCTCCAGAAAGAGTTTGGTGTAGGAGCATACCTTTTTAAAGACAAGTAAGTTAAATTAGAATAATTTTCCATCTAGCTCCTCTGGAAACTGGGGTAACTGGAGCTTTGGAGCATCGACCTGTCGGCCAAGTCTGAACTGTGAAGCAGTTCCCAAGAGAGGAGCGCTAAAGGGGATTCACTGTTCTGAAATGGATTTGTCATGAGGATGCGCCAAGTGATAGCACTTGGGTCATTAATACAGGTTTTAATTGTGTAGCATGAATACTGTCTCACCTCCTTGTGGCCTCACGTCATCCAGAAGTTGCTGGTGTTGCAGCGTGAAGTCAAGAAGCTGGTAGAGCTCTCTTCTGAGCAGCTGAGCGGTTTGTAGTGAAAGATTTGGAACAATCCAAGGGAACTGTCCTCCTGCTTCCTTTCTCTGAAGATAAATCAGTCCCTGCGTACCTTTAGCTGTGTTCTTCCCAAGAGAAAACCCGAAGAAGGCATCAGCTTTCAGGGAGCGTCATTGTGGAGGATCTCTTCCTGGGACACCTTGGAAACGCAGGGTCGGTGAGGGATAGCTGGGCTCACAGCCTCCAGAACCCTTGGGGGATTTTTTTTGCAAGACAGCTCCACTGAGGTGTCTTAGAGGGGCGCATCTCTGGGAAAGGTGGAAGATGGGAGTTGGATTTATTGTGCTCACGGGCTCTGTGCAGCAAATAGGGGGCTGTAACGGGATTGTCTTGATGGCTTGAGTATGGAAGTTGATGTGCTCTCAAAAGTTAAGCAGGTTCCTTTTGCAAGTACAAATTTCCTGCT
>NW_010143215.1:19280-50813 GCF_000699245.1 Pterocles gutturalis
AGTGTTTAATTTGGATGTTTGCCTATGTGTATATAATATAAATTAGAAGGAAAAAATCCAGCTGACTCAGAAAAATCAGATGGCTGGCATGAAGTGGGGATGGAGAGTCGTCTTTGCAAACCAGGCTCCCAAGACGGCCAAGCAGACTGACCAGGAGAGTGGGCTTTGCTCACAGCCACAGCTTTCTTCATTTCTTTTCCCAGTAAGGCTGATATTCAAATACTGCTCAACTTATTCCCAAAAGTGAGAGCTTTCTTGAAGTAGAGAATCAAGTTATTGCTGCCATGGAAGAATTAAAACTGGAGTTCTTTACAGATACAGCAGTCAGTAACTTCACTGGCTCTGTTTGCAGTTAAAGATCTGGGAGGTGATCATCTTTGCTTTCCCATCACAGGAGAATGCTTAAGTAGTTTTAGTAGAATGTGTTACTTTTTAGAAAGTCCTAGAATGATGATTTAAAAATGTCTAAACTTGTGATTTTTGAAATATTTGTCCCATATTCAGGACCTTGCTTTGTGTAGCTAGCGTGCTTCCAGGCAGGTCTGAGATCTGCTTGCGTGCCTTTGCTAACTGAAGATATATGGAGCTAGAGAATTTATCCCCAGGAAAACTGCCCTGCTTGGGTTGCGCAGACCATAAAGAACAGGAGGATGTGACTGGAGCTTGTCGTATGGGGAGTCCAAGAGCCTGTGCAGCGTTGAGGAGAAAGATAAAATAATTGAATGCAGATGGCCAGCTGAACATCGAGTGAGGGTGGGAGATGTTTAAAAACATCAGTCCCAGTGAAAACTTAAAAGTAGTGGGAACAGAAGTGCAGTGAAAGCCTCGTGGTCTCAAAGCTCAGTTTTTGACCTGCTGTTCTTCCTGAACTTGTTGACTTGTACGATAGGCTCTAAGCCACCAGCAGCCCGTCGGGTTTCTAACGCAGGGCTGAAGGAAGGACTCTGGCTCTCTGGATACATTTACGGTTGCTGAGAGCCAGTTTTCCATTTGGTGAGTGGCCATAAGCAGAAGCTTTTCCAGCAAGAAGAGATTACTTCTGGATATCTTGATGGTAATTGGAGATGGCAATTAATATTTGTAAATTATTGATGTGATGCTTGGCTTGGAGCTGGGAACTCCACTTACTTGTGTGAGATGTAGAAGTGAATTTCACTTGCATATTTAAGTTTTTTCTTTTCAAGCCTAAGCTGTGCCTTTTTTTTTTTTTTTTTTTTTTTTTCCCTCCAGGCTCTTACCACTGCTCTGCTGGAGTTAGAGATCCTTAAAATGTCTGTTAAATATCTTTCTAAAGGAGTGTGTGGGGGAGCTCACTGGATGAGCTTGAATCCTCATTAGAAACCTATCTAACCTCTGTTAAAGATGGGGGGAAAAGCGAGGATTTCTGTATCCTGGGGTTTTTTCTGTCCTATCCAGTATGCCTCTGCAAATCCCAGAATTGTGTCTGGATATCTCCAACACCAGCTGGACTCTTGACACAAATAGTCAAGACTTCCCAAGATATTGATATGCTGTGATGGCTCCTGGGACTTGTGGCTGGTAATGAGATACAGAAGCCTTCACCTGCAGGTCACTAGTCAAAGTCCAGGGCGCTCTCCTTGTGCCTGCCAGATGGCTAGCTTTTGTTTCTCGGTAAGCGACAGAATGCTGAATCCAGCAAAAGCCTTATTTTATCCAGTAAATCACAGGAAGAATGCCAAGGATCCTGTTTTATGGACGGTAGTCACCTTTCAGAGTTTTAAAAATGCAGTTCCTCAAGCTGAATCGAAAACTTGTGTAATTAATGTAACGTTTCTGCTACGACATCGCTAACTAGATCTTGGATTTGCAATCTTGTTAACGTTTGCCTTTTTCCAGAAAAGCTGATTTGGTTTTAATTTTGGTTTTTTTTGCTAATTCTTGCAGTGCTGGAATTCAGTGCAAACACTTGAATAAAGCCGAGCTGTTTCCAATATCAATTACATCTGGTCTTGAACACAAAAGTTCATTTAAGCGGCATTTAATAAACAAACCTTGAAGAATGTGTGGCCCTTGGACATCTGATGGATCGAATTAAGGTTTAGCAATGTGTGGATTTGTGGGAGTGACTTTACTGGTGGTTTTAGACCCAAGATGAGTGGAGCCAGGCTTCCTTCTTGACTTTCCACAACATCCGTTAGGTCGTGTCTGTGTTCTGCAGGAACAGGAAATTCTGAGGCTGGGGAATGACTCAGAAAAATTATAATAATATTTTATTAGATGCTAGCCCAGAGGGGAGGAATCCGAGCTGAAGGGGGGTTTGCGTGCCAAAATTTTGCAAGAGTGCCGGGTAACTTGCACGGACTCTTCTTTGCATTCGAGCGATTTCCCCAAGTGACGCAGGCAGTGGTTTTGTCCACTTCTGTGATGATCTAAGTTGTCTTAACAAGGAATAATCAAATCTGAAGTGTTCCCATGCAATTAAAATACTCGCTTTCCTGTTTGGATGTGGCTTTTAATTAAAAACTGCCCCAGTCACATGTATGTTCAGATACCTGCATGGTACAGGCACGAATTCAAAAGACAAATGGATCTGAATGCCACCTTTGCTCATCTTTTGAAGCTCACTTCATCTTCCTTCTGATTCTTTAAGGAAAAATGTGTTTCATCTTGAATTTTGCTGCATTTAGCATCGCTTTCCAGTGTGTAAGGTTCCCGTGGAGGTCAGTACATGCTGACCTCTGCAGAAACATGGAAAAAGGTTTATTCTCAAACACAGAGCTTTACACTGACAATATTGCTGTTTCAATCGTAAACATGATTCCTTTCAGTCCAGGCCGTAGGAGAAAACAACCTCAGCGTACTCAAGTTGAAGTCAAAATATGAACTGTCCTGAATGTGGAGTTTGCAGTTCAGCAGCACGATCAAAGCGAGGATGGAGCGTGCGTGTAAGACATGAAGAGCTGAAGCACTGCTCTTGTTTCCTCTGGACTTTTACAGATGCCAGTTTAATCATACTTAAAAAAAATAATTCAGAAACAATTATTTAGTTGATAATAAGTTCCTTTAACCAAACAGTGAGTCAAGAAGGAATGATTATTAGGTTAGCTACACCAAAAAGTGTACGGTTTCGGCTTCGGCACAAGTGATTATTTGTCTTGATAGCAGAGCAGTTGAGTTAATTAAAACACTGTCCACATACCTGGCTTGCTGTGATGGAGAATACGGTTACACGAGACAACAGAATCCTTGTTCAACATGCAGGAGAGTATGCTTAACTCGCTTTTCTTTCAGTTTTTCTTTCCTCTGTACTACACATTCATTGTATATCTCCTTGGAAAAAAAAGATCCCACAAACACAGCGCCCTGTTGCACGGTCTGTGCTTCTGAATGATGCTGCTGTTCAGTTCCAGGCTGACCAGCTGAGTCCAGGCCCCCTGAGATTCTTCTTTTTTTCTTTTCTAATTTCCATGGAGGGTGGTCTCGCTCCGTGATTATCCATACATAGATGATTGAGTGCTTATTTGGGGAAACATGGGTGCATTGGGGTCCAGAGTACACTGTGGACCAAATTAAATTAATGATGGCCTTTAGCTGAAGATAGGAGGTTAAGATTGTATTTTACATTTGACCTTCCACTACTTAGAGTGGGAAAAACTTGTGTCAGAATAAAGATGGGAGCCCAGTCTTTGCTTATAAAACTATCATCAAATCTTCAGTGTTTTCATTGCAGTGGCACTTATTTATAGCGCAGTGATTAATTGAACAGAATAACTGCTTTGGCTTCTCAGGATTTGGCCTGGGGAGTGGGTTAATTCTCACGTTTCTAAATTTAAGCCCAAGTTCCCTGTATAATGACTGCTGGAGGCATGCACTCAGGCACCTGAGTGTGTTTCGGCTTTTCAGTCACCCTAGAACGAGCTAATAAGACGAGTTGAGTGCAAATCCACTCTTTCAGACTGAAAATTCAGAGGATCAGTTGGTCTTTAAGTTGTCTTTGCTGGAATCAAAAGATTTGGATGTTTTCTTGTTAAATATAAACTGAATTCTGCAAAAGTTTGAATATGGACAAAAGTAATTTGAATGCTTTAGGAAGGTTCAGTACTTGACATGGGGAAGAATTGAAGGAAAGACACGTGCATCGTGTGAAATAACGTCTCAGTGCTTACGCTGCAGCAGCTAGCCGAGCCTGGCTGTGCCAAATATCGTTGCGTGTTCCAAAATGCAAAGGACCGAACTTCAGAAGGAGTCAAATAGTCCCGTGAACATGTAGCTGAATTGTTTAAAGCTGCAAATTATGTTTAAATGACTGCATTTGCCTTGTAAGCAGCTTTGTAACGTAGAAGAGGAAGACCAGTATGCATAAATCTTGTAAATTTGTTCTTAGAAAGGAAGTACAGCAGCTGTTGAAAGTTGATGTAATAAATGATACAAAAATGATTCTCCTGGGGTAAGTGTGCCACACTTGGATGTTTTTCTGATAATTAGAATTACATGAGTGGTCCATCAGCTGGAATATCTCTCTTCTTTTTATAAACGCTGTTGAAAATTTCTAATACTTCCAAAACAGAGGAGTGGGGTTTTCTTCCCTGTTTTATTCTGAAAGGAGAAAGAGAAAAGAATATATCGGCTGAAGTCCCGTAGTGTCTGTAGCAAAGGGACGCTGGGTGTATAGCATGCTATTACAAGGGAGTATTATGGTATAGTGTGTTCTAGTGAGTATATGATATAATGCATTCACTGTTCTGGCTGTGAGACTGGCCACAGCTCTTAGAAACGGGAAAAGTGACTGTGCTTGTGAATATCAGTGTTACCAAATCATCCGCAGATGAGTTTAGTTCACCACTACTGTGTAAAACGTAAATAGATTTAATCTTAAATGCGATGTGTTAAGGGTTCCTTCTCGTCAATCAGAGCTTGTGCTCTCCCACTGAGCGGTACAGGAACACCGTAGCAGGCGTGTGCTATTTTTAAAGTTAAATTTACAAGTTCGTTGTGTGGCTTTTTGTAAGGGTCTTAAATTCAGGTGGGTATTAGGAGCTTTTCTGCAGGGGAATGGACTCTTGTCTTGAGTTGGGGGCTTCTTTTGGAAATATTTTGTGTCTATATTTGAGTTTGAAGAATTGTCCAGCGAGACCTCTCGTGCTCCTTTACCGCATGTGTAGCGTGAGGCTTTCCCCAAAGAAATGAAATAGAAACAAGAGTCTGGGAAAACCGCCACTTTCCTCCAAATTGTGTTTTCATCACTATTACTCATTCTAAATGCACGTCAGAGTGAGGAGTCTGTTCCTGGACGCTTATCTCTCTGCTGATGGGCAGCTGGCCAAAGAGCAGCCGAGAAGGAGGAGTAGGTTCAGCTGGTCACTCTCAGGAACGACACGGAGCATCGCTCCTCATGATGAGGTGCTTTGGGTCTTGTCGTGTACATGCATCTGAAATTGAAGCAGTCATCTCGCGTTGCTCTCCGCCTGAAGAGTCAGCCCAAAATTAATAGCTAATGGAGAAGCAAAGGAAGAGACAAAAGTGGAACCAGATGGGCTCATGAACACAGATACATCATTTCACTCCACTTCTGCCGCGACACTGCTGATTTGTATCTGCTCCGTGGAGTATTAGGGTTGTCTGTTTTCAGAAAAAGTCAAGATTTTCCTGAAAGCTGCTTGCTTCCCATCCACTTTTATTTACTTAGTGAATGCGTAATCGTTTTGAGGTTCCATCAGCCAGGTCTCCAAGTATCAAATGATGAACTCCTATGAGAAGCATCTAGCTTTCTATAAACACTGAACGGGCCTGCTCTTCCAGCTGGGCTCTTCCCTTATCACTCATTACCACATTACAGTCCGTGTAAACCAAAGTAAAAAAGCCTCAAACTAATGTTCCAGCTTTTTCAGCACTGTCGGTAACTTTACCAACCACTTATTAGTTTTTTTTTTTAATTTTGGGTGTGTTTAGAGGGTGATAGTGTGGGTTAGGGGTTGAGTCTCTTGCTAGCCCCATCTTGCTCTGTCCTTTGGCCTTTCTGGGTTTTTTTGGTCTTTTGTGCTCACGTTGTTTTATGTTTTTCCCTGCTTGCTTTGACTTAATATCCTCTGTATGTTATTGCCTTGTACTTGGGATTAGGGATGTTTTCATTTCGGGCAGTTTGATCTCTTATGTCACATCTAGTGCATTAAGATAGTTTGCACTTATGCTTTTGGGAGCTGTTGCCCCCCCCAGTTTTTTCTCCTCTAGGTTTCTTTCCTTTGAAATCATACCAACCAGTTCACTGAATCAATGGCTTGAAGAGAAGAAAGCACATTTCCATATTTTCTTTATTCCTTCCTCTCTCCCCTTTTCCTTTCCTAGGAGTTATGAGTTCATCGCTTCATGATTAATTTTACCCTCGATTGCCTTTTGTCTTCATGTTCTCAATCAGCTTTTCATCTCCCCAGTGCAGAATGAAATGTAGAAGAGATCCCACACTGGTTATTTCTTTTACCTTCTGCATTAGCACGTTCTCACCAATATATTGAAGAACTTACCAATTGCCCTATATCCTGTTGCGTCCCCAACTTTCTGCTGGGAAAGGGCGTTTTACTGGAGTCCCTTGGAAATACACAATAGGCTAATTGTTTAATAATAACTCTGGGAATTATTTGTTGATTGTCCCTCGGATGGATTGGAGCACGCTGCTGCACGTGCCTTAAGGTACCTACAGGGGAGCTGGGGTTCCTGGGAGGATGCTGCCAGCGTGGCCAAAGCCTCCAGTGCAGGAATATTGATAACGGGGCTGCCATCGGCGCCGGAGCAAGAGGCCACAGGATGGAATTTGCTTGTGCTTGCATTCACACTAGACTGAGGCTGCAAAATATCATCTTGTCTCTTTGTCATCAGCGCCTCTCTGCCATGTTAAGAGCAGCTCTCGTAGTCTTTCTCCCCATGAAGTGCAGGGAGACAGCTGGGATTGCGAAGCCGTTAAAAGCTACCTGTGTAGGAGATGTGTTTGGTTTTATATGTGCACACACACAGGCACACACATATTTTTATTAGCCAACATGGTCATGTTTGGCCAGCTGCCTGGAAACTATTCTAAACTCTACCCAGAGTGGGAGCTTGTGAAAAATACGCTGGAGCGTATGGATGGCGTATTCTTTTAGCAGCTCCCTCCTTTCCACTCCATTATAAATATTTACCTTTATCCATCAGTCCTCGACAATCACTTTACTGGCCCTCTTTGGCAAGAAGCTAACATTGAGAATGTATATATTTAAGTGTAGTGGACCACACTAGTGGTTAGGTAATTAAATCTGAAATTATTGGACGTGAGAGCATAGGACTGTGTTGTAACTGAAGTGCAGCTTGTTTTTTTTTTCTTTTTCTTTTTTTTTTTTTAAAGGCTTCTGGCTTGGAGACAGATATGGACTATTAATAACAAAATCTGTTCTTAGGGATGCTGGTCCTTTTTTAACCTTAATCTTCCCTCCCTGTGTTTTTTTTCTCCAAACCATCAGGTCCCAAGCCTCTGTGAAGATCTCCTGTCCTCTGTTGATCAGCCGTTGAAGATTGCGCGAGATAAGGTGGTAGGAAAAGACTATCTATTGTGTGACTACAACAGAGATGGAGACTCATACAGGTGAGTTGTGTCCAAAGCAAAGAACTAACTGGTTGACTTTGTAAATGAGAACAACACACGAGTGTTGCAGTCCCTTCTTCCTCTTCTTCTTAGCTATAAAAGAAATTTAATGATATTAAACTCCTCTGGGCAATGAAGCTGGAACTGTTTCAACTCCTCTTTTGAGTAGGACATTAACTATGGAAATTGTTAGTATTTTCGTAATGTGAGAGAGCATAAACATCTTCATCTCTGGACCACTGCAGAGTGCTTCAGTTTCGAATAACGTGGTTGTACGTCTGCTAATCTGATGAGCTTTGCAAGGCAGGTCCCTATTGTCTGTCTCCAGAACAAGATGTGTTTTATCCTAGAAACCCCAGTGTTTCTGCACATTTTCTTCTTCACTAAAGCCTAAAATGTGGCTGTTACCTTGTTCAAGGGGTGACTGATGCATTTCTTGTTCAGCTTTCTGTAGTGTAGTTATATCTTAGAGAATTAAAGCCAGTCGGATCTCTAGAAGAAATGCCTGTGATGGCCTTGGTATGAAATCATCTATTGTTGCAAGGTTGTAAAATCTTTGGAGTGGGTAACAATAGAAAAGAGACGGTGCAAGCAGTTTAAAGAAAATCATCTTCTGCTTCTACAAAACAGGGGGGACTTGCCAGCTGGGAAAGGCTCTTTCACTCATGCTTTGCAGGGGATCGAGCCTGACTTTGGACATGCAATGCCATTAGCTGTCTGTGAAAATCTTGACCCAAGTTTTTCAGCAAAGAAACAGGAATCCCTCTCTACCAAAATAGCTAATTTAAGACTGTAAACAAAAGAATGAAAATATTCGAGCAATATAAGCTGTATGTAATTAGAATATAATAAATTTGGAAGTAGGAAGGGCTGTACTACTGGAACGGTACAACGAGGCTCCAGTGCTTTGGCTGACACTTTGAATGCTTTTTTTTTTTTAATGTTTTTTCTCCGTACCTTGCCATTAGGATGATTACAGTTGAGGAACTGTAACTGCTCAAATATTTGTTGCCTGGTTATTTTTTCCCCCTCCGTTTTTGCATTGCCTGCCTTTTCTTAATGCCTGTAGTGACAGTGGCACAGCTCCAGATATTTCGTTAAGAATCACAAAGCTTATAGTCCAGAAAACTTTGTGAATGTTGCATCACCGAGCTTTTATTCTTTTAGCGAAGGGTGCTAGGCTGTGAAGTAATGGCCACCATTCGTCTTCTGTCCTGAGTTAACAGCTCAGCCCTTCTGCTGCTTCTGGTTATGATCATGGTTACATCTCTGCTCTCCGTGCAGCCTCAGTGTAATAGCTCACATTTTTAGTGCTAACAACTGGAACTCATCTAGAGTAAGAATTTAGCTTGCTTTGTGCACATTTGCAGTAGTGGTTTACATTCATCTGCCCAGAATGTTTCAAGAATTCTCTTTCAAAGTGGAATTCCAGAAAAGATTTTAACATTTTTTTTTTCCCTTTGGCTCAGGCCACCATTGCAGAAGCAGGTAAGCTTATAAAGGATTTTAGATTAATTGGTTTGAATTGCTTTGAGTTGCAGGAAAGGTACTTATCTCAACTGAAAGCGTATCTGTCTGTAAATGATTTACACAGAGAACGTGCCGAGATTAATTTCGTCCTAGAAACAGGAGGAGGAGACTGATAATGGATGCAAAATTTGACAGTGCATCTGGATTGCGCCTGAGTGTAAATCCTAACGAGCTTTTTAAAATACAACCTATTGCAGTGGGCCAAGGAGTAAGAAGGTCTCTAAGGTGAAGCGTTCACTCTTGGTCTTTAGGGTCCAACTTTGAAAGCTTGTTCAACCTTCTACAAAAGAGCCTGGTGTGTTTTAAACGCATTTGTGCATTAAGCTGTATGTCTGTTAGCAGCTCCGTGCATTTGATCGGTTCTAAATTAGGAGCTAGAATAGATTTTTTTTTTAGCTTCTGCCTTCCACAAGATGTACTCGTGCAGCTGCATCCTCTCTGGCAGATGCAGGAGAAGGGATTAAATTCGGTATTTCTTGCGGGTCTTTCAGGAGATGCCTTCTCACTGAAATTGGGATGTTTCTTGCAGTCCCCTTGCATCCTCTTTAGGCTGTTGACATGAGCATCTCTCACCAGAGGCACAGGAACCACGAAAAGACACTTGTTAAACAGTGTTGTGACATGCTGCAGTAACCCACCCCTCCGTGTGTAATTAGTGCCCGTGGCAGCCCTTTCTTTAAGGTTAGTTTCATGCTTGCCTCTGCAATTTGCTCCATCTCTTTCTTGCTGAGAAGATATTTAAGGAAGCAGGAGGATTTATTAAATCACTTCAAAATCTTCACGACTTGTTAAGTAATGGGGTTTCACAAAAGCTATTTCATTTGTTCCTATCGAATAGGCATAATGTATTAATTGCTGGCATTAAAGAATGCTGCTCTTTACGGTTTTTAATTCAAGTGTTCTGCATTGAAGTGATTCTTCCTTCTGGAATTTATTGGTCTCGGCTCTGTTGTGTGAGGTAAATTCTTTCATTCAGCACAAAGCAAAAGCCTTTGAAAACCAAGCGACACGAACACGTGCGTGTGTTAATCCCATTCTGTGCCTCTGTTCAGACACTGTTATTCATACCTCATAAAATCTGAAGTTGTTGCTGGGAAGCGGCTCTTACACTAATTTAATCAATTAGGGCAAAATCGAGGAGGAGTTTACTGGGCTTTTAAAAGCTTTTGATGATTTCCACAAAGATTTTTCAGAACCACACGCTTGACTAGAAGTCCCAAGAAATACTGTTCCCTGCCCGCAACATGCGACGTCCCCGATTGCTGCACGCTTCCAACTAAATGTCCGTTTTCTTCTCCTTGGAGACGTTGCTAATTGCATTTCTTTTCATACTAACCCAGGAATTTCAAAGCATTCTGCAAACAACAGAGCCTCGTGCTACTTTGGCAGGAAAGGTGGAGCTAGGTAGTCAGACTTTCTCACTGGGAATCAAGTTTTATAGGGGATTTTTTTGAGTGGTTTTACAATTTGAGTGGGAATTAGCTTTGAAAAAAGGTTGCTGCGGGATGTTTGGCCATTCAGGTGGTGACTCCACCAGTTTCGTGGGGCAGCACCCAGGGAAATGAATATCCTCATTGCTTAGCCCGTCCCAGTTTGCTCCTTCCTCGTACTTAGCCAGGCTTGATTTTTCTTCATGTTGAACATGGATAAGACCAGAAGGTAGATTTTTGGAGTCTCTCTTGGATCTTCATAAATAGATAATTTTCATTTTTATCAAATTATCGCGCTGCTGCTTGTAGGAGCAGCCTTTCATGCTCGTAGCCTCACTGGCACTGCGGTGAGTGCTCCCATAATAGCAAAGCACAGAATCCACGTTGGGAAGGCAGAGCTTTTATTAATTTTTTTTAATATATAAGACTTCAAGGTCCCCAACTTTGTCCATACATTTCCACTCTAAGCATGTTTGATCACTCTGTTAAATGGAATCCTTATGGGGAATTCGGTGCCAACAACACTGAAACCTGTTAGCTGAAACAAAAACCATTCTCTTAGGGAAATTAGAGGTCTGACTTTGGAAATTTAAGTGCTTGTCTGTCTGTGTTTCTTCAAATAGCCTCCATTTAAGCTTTTAAATGTGTTGTGAGTACTCTTCCACAAAAAGAAAAAATACGGGGTTGTGTTATGGAGGGTTTTTTTTTTTTAGGTGAAGTTGTTGCTGGCTCCAATATAATGGATTGAAAACGCTACAATCTGCTAGCTAGAAGAATCTGTGTTGCTGGGCTTTCTCAAATCCCGTTCCTGCAGCCTGTAAAAAAAAAAAAAAATCTACTGTTTGCAATTAAAGTATCTTGACCATGGGTTCTCTGCTCACCGATCTCCTCGTATATGATGGAGAAGTGCGATGTGCTGAATTTACAGGAAACAGTAGAATTTTTTCGAATCCGCATGTTAAAATTTAGTAGCGAAAGAAAAAGCGAGCGCATCCTAATGAAGGATGCTGCTTAGGTAGCAGGACACTTCTGCGTTGCCTGGCGTATGAACCCCGGCTGTGCTTTTGCAGACTGACGATGTTCTGGCTGCCTGAACTTCTTTGGTGTCGTTCGGTTTTGCGTGTGCTGCCCGAGGGGTGTAGGTGTGCCATTTGGGAACCCCAAAGATAGCAGCACCAGGTTTGATTTTTGTGCAAATCTCTTCCAGATTTCAGAGAGTCGTTAGGTAAAGGAGCACTACCGTAGCTGTTGACTTTTCTCCAAAGCATCCGAGTTTTAAACAACTGTTTTAAAACGAGAACCACCACCTGAAAAGCATTGCTGCCGGGTGGATGTGACATAATGATTTAGCTTTTCCTGGTGTCTCACCTTTCGAGTCAGATGTGGTAGGGAAGGAGTGAAGTGTTGGGAAAGCGCAAAGCCAGAGCGAAGCAGAGCCTGTTCTTTGTGCTTGGCATTAAACAGATGTCAAACCTAGACGCCTTTCTGCGAAATGAATAACAAATGGCTACCGAGGAAAAAGCCCTGGCGTATGGACTGCATTAAGAGCTGGTGTTAGCAGGCTGGAGTATTTTGAAAAACGAGTAGGTAAAGGGTAGAGGTACCTTTCTTTAAACTAGCGGTGATATATGTAGGTTGGTTATTCCCAGGGGAAATGAAAAGGAGAATGCAGGTTTACAGGACGGGAATTATAAAAGTCTTGAGCAGATGGGCAAAGGGTTCCATTAATCTTTTAATACCAAATCTTTCATTAAGAGCACAAAATCTCGTCCACACCTGCAGAAATCATAGTAAAACCTGCAGCTTTACAAACCCCGTTAAATCCTTCAAGCTTCTAATGTTTTCCTAATGTTATGCTAAAAGTAGAGTTGATTTCAAAGCAACATCGCGGAGAATTTGGACCTTAATTGTCGACAGCAGGGTTTGGCTCAAATAGTGGCAGATCCCAAATAAACTACACAATCTATTTGTATTTGCATGGAAAGGATTTTAAATATCTAGTGTGCAGCAGCTGAGGTTTCATTTTTTAACATTTAAGAGGGAACAGATTCAAACCCAAAGATGATTATTTCTATAGTAGAAGCCTGAAGACAAGGAGTGCTCCCCAGGAGTCAGTGTCCTCTTTTTGTCAGTGTTTAAAATAGCTGTTGAGGGTGAGATTCTTACTGATAGCTGGTTCTTGGTACCTTTTGGTTTTTTTTGTAAGTTCAGCATCTGTGGATCAGGTCAGACCCACTGATCTCAACCCTTTAGAGTTTGTCTCAGTTGTCTAACAGTCTCTCTTTTCCATGTCTCTTTGGCAGATCACCGTGGAGTAACAAATACGATCCTCCCCTGGAAGACGGTGCCATGCCATCTGCTCGCCTGCGCAAGCTGGAGGTGGAAGCCAACAATGCCTTTGACCAGTACAGAGACTTGTATGTCAGTTCTACCGTACAGAGCCCTCTGCTTTCTTTGTTCCTTTCAGCAGGCACGCGGTACACACGATGAGTCTAAAATGTGGTCACTAGCCGCCTCTGATTGTGGCATACCGGTGTGTAGCAGAGGAAGAAGGGTAGGCAGCCGCTGATCCGCTGTTGGGAAGTGTATCCTCTGTGATTTCACGATACGAAAACATGATCAAATTTGTCAGCTGGTGCTAAAGGCAGATGCTGAGGTGCTTTCCTGCCTCCCTCCCCCCTTTAACAGATGAATGGCGTCTTTGTCCTGAAATGACCTGTGTTCTCTTTGATCTTGACTAAGTTCAGTCTTAAACCATCTGCTTTTTCCATTCCCTCAAGACTGTACTCTCTCAAAAAAAAAAATATATATATAGCAACAACTTTCGTATCTTCCAGTAAAATGGCAGGGACCAGCATGCTGAAATGCAGCAGTTGTACGGGGATTAAAGTACTTCTGCTGCAAGAGCCCTTCTCTGATGCTTGTTTTAGGCCCTGTCTTGTTAAAGGGGTGTAAAGCAAAGGAATTCGTAGAGCATGGATAAGGTAAATGTAGATCAGGCAGTGTCAGCTGAACAGTGTTTCTGAAAGGTGGGACTGTGCTGGTCTTGCATTGCAATCACATCCGAGATCTCGAGGTGTTTAGCTGTCTGTATAGATTGTGGTCTCCTAAAGCAAGCGTATGTTGCAAAGCAAAATGAACTTACGGCTTTGCCCAGTAACGGGATGCTTTCGTACTGGAGGTGCCTAATGCCCATGGAAAAGGTGAACAAACCTCATTGCTTCTTCATGTTGCCCAAAAATGCAGATAAAACCCATCCTTACATGCGATTCATCATGTGTCACTGTGCTATCATAATGCTAACAAAAGCAGGTAAAAAGTTGCTTTTCTTGGTAGTTTTTTCTACTCGTTTTAAGATGTAAATGCAGCCTGTCCGAGTGTGTGATCTTCACACTTTTGTCCCCAAGTATCAATTTTTTTACTTATTTTCATGCATTATTTTCATAGGTATCCAGCTTCTCCTGTAAGTAACAGTTTTTATTGGTGTCTGAACTTACTGGAAGAAAGGAATTGTGCGTATGCAGCAATGAGAGGTTTGCAGTTGCTCCCCAGGTGCAGAACAGACCAGGACCAGGAGGGTTTTTTTAATACACTAAGATGAAAATGAGCAGGTTTCTGGAACCAAGGTTGTCTGTTCAAATCCCACTCTGATCAGATGACCGTGAAGTCACGGCTGGATACAATAACTTCTGTAGAAAGGTTTCATTTGCAGGAAGCGTGGTGCAGGTTACTCTCAGACGTAGGTGAATCTGTTGAACCCTGCTCCGTGTGCGGTACGACAGCAGTCTTAATATATTGTATGGAAGTAAAAGGCGAGATTGTGTCAAATTTTATCTTTCAGTTTGTCAGTCCAAGTCTTACAAGCAGTACGTTGTTAGAGGGGGTATGGGAGGGATTTCTCACAAAGGCTTCATTCTCGTGTCATCAGCCAGAAATGACGGA
Source organism: Pterocles gutturalis (assembly GCF_000699245.1). Classification (NCBI taxonomy): domain Eukaryota; kingdom Metazoa; phylum Chordata; class Aves; order Pterocliformes; family Pteroclidae; genus Pterocles; species Pterocles gutturalis. The sequence continues at coordinate 33,753 of NW_010143215.1, forward strand.
GGCATTATGCCTTGCAGTGCAGCCGGACTAGCTAAGTGCATCTGCCAGCACGGTCTGCTTCGGTGCATGTTATGATCTCAAAAATGTGGCAGAAAAAGAGGAGAAGGGTGGCTTATGTTTTGTTGAGTGGCTTAAAAATTGGGGCGTTTTTGGAAAGAATTTGCAAAGTTAGGAGAAACTTAACCTGACCATTTGAAGGGTTCCTCAATTGGAAATGTTTTGTACTGTACCTACAACAGAAATCTGGATAGAAACATGCTTTTGTTCTAGTAGTTGGACTCTGCAGTTGCCTTAATGAGACAATTGGATTTTGTATTTTAACAGGAGAAGCTTCACTTTTACTTGGAGATCAGAGGGGGGCAAAAATGATGGGGAGGATACCAAGTGCCAGCTTTTCTCCCTGCTGCTTGCTGGCCTTGCCAACACATCAGGTTGGGAACGGCTGAAACCATTACCAGTACACCAGCTGTTGAAACCATGGGGGAGTCTGAAGAGTGGGGAAGGTTGTGGTGGGAACAAGGTGGCAATTGCAGTGATGTAATTTCCATGGTCTGCTAAAGCTGGAAACTAATACTGCGCACCCACTGGAAAGCCAAAAGTAGGTCTGAGCCATGCGATGGCGATTAAAGGTGTCACTGGTCTGCTGGTTTGGCAGCTTGCAGCACTGGGAGAGGCGTCCGCGACGCATCGGTTCTGGGACAAAGTTAGCGGTGTTGTTTCAAATTCCGGACAACAGAGATTTTCCAGCATTTTGGGATATTTCAGGCTCGTTTGAAAGCGTTGTTGTATTCATCAGGAAAATAGGTAGTGTGCTGGCAGTCTTCAGTGCTGTGTCTTTTGTGGAAATTATGGGAAGATTTCTAACAGGTCCGCCGTCCAGTAAAGGTGTTCATTCTGTAGGCAGCGTGCAAAAAAAGTTTGGAATTGACCTGCAGAGGCTTTCGTTGTCTCTGTTCACTCTGATTGTCCAAACAGGCTGTTCATAGGTGACAGCAATCTAATTGATATTTCATATTAAAAAAATCTTTCTTTAAAAGCGTGAGTTTCGGTGCAGTGGCTGTTGCACTGTTTGACTTTGAGCTGGCACTGCAGAGGACGAGGATGAAAATGATGGGGAGAGAGAAGCCTCTGATCTGACACCTTGGGTTCTCCCCAGCTGTCCCCTAAGAGGCTGTTCTGTCCCTCTCTCTACAAAGTACAGAATGTTTTTGAGCTGCACCTCTAACCACAGCTATGTGGTGTTTTATGGTAGAGAGGTAACAGTTAATACAAAAATAATCAGTCATTCCCAGAGAACACCGAGCTCCAGTGTGCCTGAATTTCCTGGGCTGTTAGACGTTTTTATTCCTATGATGAGGGTTTCTGCTAGGGTTTTTCCAAGCAGTTGGTGGCTTTGTTTCCAGCCTTGCTGGGCTAAACTGCTGGATCTTGTGCTTGCACTCATCCCGCCAGCATGGGCTGCCCGTCTTAGGAAGATGTTGTGTCTCTTAATACCTTGTAAGCACTTGTCTCTGAGACATCGCTCTGCATGGTGCTCACTCCACTCCCCAGCTTCAAAATAGATCTTATACTGGTTGTTCCAGTGGGGAGCAGAAGAGGAAGATCTTGCCTTTGTAGAGAAAAAGAAGCGCTTTGGAGAATACGTGCTATTCCCGCTCTGCTCTCCATGGATGCTCCAAACTTCTTCTGGATTATCTCTCATTTTACCTTTACGCACAGTAAGTGATGATATCTCACAGAGTTCATCTCGGGCTTCTTCCAACACTTCAGATAGTTTCAGTTTTTCCTTGTGTCAGTCCCATTTGGCCCACATACCATTCCTTTTTAGATTTCTCATCAGGTGTGGTAAGTATCCACCTACATCTAGTGAGTCATCGGCATGTATCTGCCCTTTCCCAAGGGGCTGGCACCTGCTAGCGTGGGTGTTCGGAGGGAAACAGCCTGTGATGCATTTGGGAACAATTTCTGTGAAATAATCCATTCAAATTTGCTTGCTGGTGACTAGTCTTAAATTTAAGTTTTGTCCCCAGAAGCTTATTGGCCAGCAAACGGAGTGTCTGTAGTGTGGAAACAAGTTTGGAGAAGTCACGTAATATCTCATAGAGTTGTTTCAAATCACAAAAGCTTGAGAAGAACAAAATCTTCCGTGCCTCTCAGCCAGTGCTGAATTGTTCCCTGTAAGCGTCTGTTTTAATGCAAACTGCCTTTGAGTATCTCTAGAGTTGTCCACCTTTTATTTCTGGAGGCATGTTCATGCCTCTTTGGGTCAAAGAGGAATTAACACCGAGTTTTAGTTCCCTCTCTCTTATATACGTTACACAGCGAGCATATTTCTTGGTTATCTGTTTTACCAAAATGCATGTCACTTTCCCAAAAAACAACTGTTCAATTTTGATCTCCTGCTGCCAGGTTTAACTCAAGACACTGCCTGAAGCTAATGCCCTGGTATGTTTTTGCTCAGTGGGTTATTATTCCCAGATGGAGGTCTAATATCTTACACCATTCGGTTAGAGCCTTGGCTCTCCACTTCCAATATCGTGAAGATAATTTCTTCAAACACATGGTTGTAATTCATTGCCCTTTGCTTGACATGTGTGTGTGCGATTGATTGAAATCAAAGCGTAATGAGGACCAGGGCATCTGGATAAATCTATCTATTTTAGGTTCTGTGTTCTGTTGTTTTGGGTTGGAGATAATCAACACTTTAATTAAGTAATCTAATCGCTCTTTGTTGTCTGGAAGAAGTCATTTCTGAAGTGATTAAATAGACCTCCCTGGGGAAGGATGCTGTGGATCTGAATATTTCTACAAACAAGATGAGTTCTGGCAACTCTGGACTGTTTTAATAAGCAGACATACATTCAGAAAGCTATCTTTTACCTCTTTTTTCTTGGGTTGAGTTGGATTTATTGGTACTTTTGATTTTTAACAGTTTTAGAAAAAAAAAAAAAAGATAAAACGCTCTTCTTAATCATTCTGCTCCTGAAAATGTTTTTATTGGTTAAGGTTTTGAGTTGCCTCAACAGAGTTAAGCCATGAAACCTTTTGAACTTCTGCTTCTGTCTGTGTTTTGATGTCGGTCCATTTTCAATTTGTTATATTAGAGCTCTGGACGAGGAATTTGGTAGCAGCGGAAGGAGGTCTGGGAGAGGATTGACCTCTAAAATATCTCCATTGTGTGTAATCCTCTTATTATTGAATTTCAGAATGGAATCCAGTCCGGAATGGAGTTAGTCCTTCACATTTTAATGGTGTTAGCAGTGCTGAGGATGGCACCCGTGGCAGCCAAGTGTTCGCAGCACTCTCTGCAGCAGAGATCCTGCCTGAGCCGAACACCCAGCACCTTTCCCTGCTCCGCTGGAGGAGGAGAGGCTGCAGGAATTTCCTGGATGCGTGTGCCTTCAGGAATATGTTGATTCAGGAGCATTTTGCTAGAGAGCTTGAAGGGGCGGCCGGTCAGGTACAGTACTGACAGTCTCACCCCTTAGTTTTCAAGGCTGATTTTTTTTTTAGTGTATTTAACCTCACTGAACAGCCTTGATTTGCTGAACTTCAGGGATGTCTCGTTTTGACTCTGCAGCTCTTTGCCATCGAACTCTGTGCTGTTGTCTCTTCTAGCAAGTATGTTCAACTGTCCTAAGTTTATGGATAGCTAAGGATGACCTAAGATTATGGATAGCTTTCCCCTTTTTAGCTGTTTTTACCTTTTTTCTTCATTTATTTTGGATTGTGTGCTGGGACCACCTCTGATACTAGCCTTCATCCACTTCTCTTGATAAGAAAAACTGGCAAACCTCTCTTAGTGCTGCCTTTGAGTTTAACTCTTCACGGTGCTGCTCCAGTTTATCATCTAATTTCTTCTTCCCTGCCTTTATATCTCCTTTCACCTGCTCTGATATGTCCCTTCACCTGCTCTGATGGACCACGAGATCTTCCTCTCCAATGTTGAAAACACTTCTCACAAGGTTTGTAGCAACCGCTGTATTTATCTCTTTGACCAAATTTGATTTATTTTATGGATGGAACAGCGCCGATTCCACCAGGTAAATACAAGGAGAGCAGCAGCTGTCAGAGGCGTAACGCGTGTTTTTGGTTTGAGCGCTCCTGCCCGTCGGTGTGCGCGGGGGAGGCGGTGCTGAGCCCGCAGTGCAACTTTCAACTCACAAAGCCATCAGGCAGCTGCCAGCTCTTTATAGAAGCGTTCTGTCTGTGTTTAGATGTAAACCTAGTTTGCCTAAACTAAAAACCCCTGGAAAAGCTTTGAAGTGACTTTATTGCCATTAGCTCACTGTTCCTCATTAGGGGTTACTAGCCCTTTGTGATGGCTTTCTCTTGGGCACGATCGTTACTGCGGTTTTCACAGCGAGGGCCCTGCAGATTGAATCCAGATGCATTTGTTATGCATCCCAGCGCTAAGGAAACCTGACTTTCCATCTCGCTGCTGGCTGGGGTTTTGCACAATAGGGTGTGACATCAGGATTATGTCATCTCTGAGATTCTTGCCTCCGGGTTAGACTGATAAGTACAAGATGAAGTCTCGTACGGCAGACCTAAACTGCCAAGATGCTCGCTGCTTTAATGTTCGTGTGCGTTCAAACTTAAAGCCATGATGTTTTTCCCAAGGGAATTCTCTAGATGTAAGTGTAAACAGAGCAGTGTTGGGGTCCCTTCCTTAACTCGCCCGTGAGCAGCTCGGAACAGAATCAATATTGAAGCTGCTGATATGTATTACACAGATTAGAGCAAATTTAGAAGAGAGGAAAAAAAATAAGTGCACTGTCATGCTGTGTAAACTAAATTAGTTGGTTTTCATCTGTTTTTTTTCTTTCTTTCTTTGGTTGCTTCATTTTGGAGCAGCTCTGTACAGACTACATTCTTATCTTCTGAATCGGAGATTTTCAGCAGAGGAGGAGTTTTTCCCTTGGGTTCCCACGGTTCTCTGTGATTACATAAAATCTGAACACGGGAGAGGGAAAGCTTGTATGAAGAGGTCAGCGCTGATGGTGCAGCGCTATCATCGAACACCATTCTCTGAAGGTTTTAAATCCCTAGTAAGAAGTGACTTACGTGTGAGAATAAATTTGAAAACCTCAATTTATTATGATCTGGAATTTTAGGGCGGATTATCTCTAATAATACATGGCTATGCTTGCAGAAATGTAGCTCATGCTTTCCCCAATGCAGTATTTTAATGATAGAAAATTGAAGACAGTAATATCTGATATATGTCTGTTTGAAGAAAGAAGTACATCACGTGAAACCTGTGCTCTGAGCAGACTTTGGCAAACCTGATCTATGACACAGAAGATTTCTGCTGCTGTCTTTTCCCTTCCTACCCATGAATTGTAGCTGGCAGAGCCCAAAATGTGTCAGACAGTCGGTGGGTGAAGCAGCGGGCTGTCTCTGCGGAGCGTGCTGGTCCGACGGATGGGTAGGATGGGTACGATGGGTACGGGTGGAAGCCGGCGCTTCCTGCTAGTTAATGAACCGGTTCCGCCTTTGGACGCGTTACAAAGCGACCCATTGTCGTGCTTATTAGGTGGCTAATGGAACTGTTTCCAGGTGACTTCTCAAAGGGGATTTGGTCATTAGTTTCCATCTGCCGAGAGTAATTAGATGGTAAGGAAAATGTAAGCAATATAGGGTTTTTTTTAAAATAATGAGAGGTACTAGAAGGCACAAAATGGGAGGTTCTGGGAGTTTTTTAGCCTTCAGGATCCCATTGTTTGGATACTGTTTTCCTTCCTTGCAGAGTTCTTGCACTTCACAACTCTGCTTCGCAGTTTGAGTCATCCCACCGTGGTCCAGATGTGTGCTTTTAAGTACCCCTGGCATTGAAGTTACACATACCTAACTCGATTGGTATGTTTGCTCGAGGGATTTTTGCACCTGTGTATGCTGGAAAGAATTTCTGTAAAATACCTGTAGAGAGTCCACGAGCATACTTTGGGCTGTGTTCATAAACTGGGGTGAAAACCAGCTGGTCTCTGTACACAAACATTTTACCTTCTTCATTGGAAGTATTTAGGTAACGCTCTGAAAGTGTTATGCAGTTGCACTCCTGGGACCGAAGAAGGAGGCAGCGAGGAATTGTAAATCATCTGTGCTCACACCGGTGGGAGAAGGGTTAAGTCCTGGTTAGTTCCTGGTACCAACCTGTCCTTTTTATTTATTTTATTACTAGAAAGCTGGATGGAGGACACAGGCAACAAAATTATTTAGTGACAACTTTCATCACTTGATGTTGTCCCGAAAACCCTTTTTTTTTCCCCCCTCATTTGAGCTGTGAGATTGCGGATGATTTGAATGAACACCTTAGCAACGTTTTGGCTTTGGCGGAGGGTGGGTTGATGAAATCTGCCACTTCCTTCATATTTCTGTTGCTGTTTATGTGCCGGTTTGAAATGACAGGGTGCAGGCATAGGGGAAGGACTCGGGGAAAATTGTGCCAAGTCACTTGCCGTTCCAGTCATCTCTTTTAATAATCGTTGAAGTGTCTGCTTCCTCACCCAGCCCTGTAGGTAATGTTTCGGGGTTGCTGCTAGAGACTAGCTCCTCAGATTGTGACTGTAGTCATTGTCACTCTTGTGAAAACGTTTGTAGCTGAATGCTCAATATTTTCCTTTGGGGGAGGTTTTCTACATGACAGGTTTCTTGGAAGTCTGTTGATCTAAATAGATGGAGACATTTCCCTTTCTACGCTGAACTTCTGTAGCTGAAAGAAATAGCTATGCAACCTTTAGGGGAAGAAAAAAAAAAAAATTTTGCTGCTTTAAACGAGCCAGTGCAAGCCTTTTGAAGGTTTGCGTAGCCAGGCAGAGGTTCCAGGTATTGGTACTTTGGCATGAGGGTTTTGTGGCTGCGAGAGCCATAAGCCAGAGACACTGGGTGGGTTTTTTTTTGTCTCTGGCTCTCGGTTACTTACTGGAAAATACACAAGTGTTTTTATGGATGAGTGATTTGGTTCTGAAGTGTGATTGAAAGTCATAGCTTGTTTTTATTGCTGTGTGGTGGAAACTCATTTTCTCAGTCTAGGGTCCAGCGTTCATTTGCAAGGCTTGCGAGAAGTGGAATGCTATCGGGAAGGTTACGGTGCCTTTTCTGGTCTGTCTTTTAGTAGTAAAACAAAGTGGTTAATCTGTCCTCCTTTCTTGAGGTCTGTGCTGGAAGCTGGGGGATTTCCTCCCCTATCACATCCCTCTTGAAGTTACAGCTTTGTTCTGGCCACAGTCTCCCTGTTTCATGGACGCAGCTCGAGTTCCTTAAACAAGTTTCCATCCTACGTCTCCACCCGCTTAAACTTCAAACACTTCATAAAGCTTTGGATCGCTCTTAGCTTAAATATTTTCTTTTATTCTTGTATTCATAAAGTAGGTCAGTCTTAAGTGTGACATTTTTTGTATAAAACAGCTTTTTCCAGGAGTCTTGTGGTTGATGAGTAACGGATATAAAACTTGGTGTGTTTGATCATGACATTAAAACTAGAATTGATTTTGAGTGAAATGCTGTTTGGAATTTTGTAAAGAGAACGAATGATTATGGTGGGCCTGATGCCTTTTAGTCACCTTCCTGGACAACTTTCTACAAAGAGATTTTGCCAGAGATGGAGGAACACTGGCTGTCCTTGGAGAGGACAGGGATGTCATCTAACAGTGTTTTGGTTGTTAAAAAAAGGATATGACAACCATAAAACTATGGTTTTTCATCATTTTATAATACTTTTGTCTGTAGAGTACATCCTGGAGAGATCCGCATCCTCGCCTAGAAGAGGAGCGATTGCTTGGCTTTGAATTGCTGTCCTTTCCAAATGGTTTATCCTGTGGGATGGTTCTAAGGTATCCCAATGGGAATTGGAGTTTTCCTCCTACGTCAGGCCTCTTGGACATCTCCAAAGCATCTGCTGATGGCTTTGTGCTGGTCCTTGGATGCTTTGGGAAAGGACTTGAGCCCCTAAAGACACAGGTTGCCTTTCAAGACCGCTGTTGTGTGGGTGGATAACATACCATGAGCAGGGGTATCCCGAATGGGTGATCAAAGAAAATTCAGTTCGATCCAGGAGCTACATCATGCTTTCAGAGTGTTTTTCAGAGCTATTTGCACGTCACTGTGGTGGGCCTGTGCTCTGGTTTGCCCATCCTTCTCTCTTCAATAGAGAAGACACCACCTGATGCCTGGTTACCTCTCCTGCTTGAATTTTAATCCGTGCTGCTTTTTAATCCCTGGTGAAGGGCTTTCTTGGAGGTAGTCCAACCTTCTTGCAGCAAATCCTAGTTCATGAATGTAGATTGAAATTCCTACCAATCTGTCTGTCATCCCGTTTTCTATTATGTAGCAGCCAATTAACCTGTGACACTTCTTTATTTTTCTTGAAGAAAACAGGTTTCAAGGAATGTTCCCTTCTCCAAACACGACTTCCCTGGGTTTAAATAATCTTCAGAAATCCCACTTCGGTGCTTTTTTAGTTGCTGCATGAGGAAAGGGGAAATCTAATGTAGTGATCAATGATATATATTTTCTCCCCACGAAGGAGGAGTGAATTTTTGAAGTCGTTATGTATTGCTGAAGCACAGAGGAGGCTTTGGCTGATATATATCCCGGCGTGCCTTGGAGTCATAAGGGTTCAATCGCTGACATTGTTGTTTTGAGTCTCAAGATACTGGATCTGGCTATGGCAGAGCAACTTTATTGAAATAGCATGTTGGTATTTAAAACAATATTAATACTATATTTGATTCATTAAATATACAAAGGCAAGTTAAAGCGTTTCCATGTGTGCGCTGTTAGTTCTGGCGGGAGGTTCTTCAGATGGTTTTATGTGGTTTCAGACAACATTTTAGCACATTCTTAAAATACCCACAAAAGCCTTTATGTAAAATCTCATAAAGGTGAACCACATAAAAATGATTTTTTTTTTTTCCCTGTTTCATGTCATTAGGATCAAAGTCCAGTAGGTAAGAATAAATTTCCAAAATCCTTGTTTCGGTCCCTCTCTTAATTAATGTTTCATGCTCATAGCAAGCTCGTAAAGTGGGTAATGGGGAACTGTCTGTACACACTGTAATGTTCTCGGTGGCTGCCAGTTCATTCTGAGTGAATTCACTTCTTCTATATATGAATTTAGGGTGTTTTTTTTTTAAAGCAACCTTGCTCTGGGAATGGACAATAGCTTCTGCTCGCTGGCCTTTGATTCACGCTGCCCTTTTGTCAAGGGAAGGGTCGCTTAGATTGGAACCGAGGTTCGCTGCGGGACTGAAATTCCCATTAACTGCACGAACCAAAATCCATTTGTACATTCCCCAGGGGGTATGAAAAGGGCGTTTGTTGGTTTGTTAGGTTTAAATTGTCTGCTGGAAGTCTGGCTTTCGTGTGCCTGCGGAGCAAAGGGCTTTCCTTTTTTAATGGTAGATTATCAGTGGCTTGACAAATGTCGCGGGACGGTGCTGTGTGTGTTGGTTACTTCAATGCCCACGCTAAGCTTGGTGAGCAGTAGTCACCCATGAAAAATAAAATGATATGGTGAGTCAACACCAAGTTGTACACCCCTCCTGGGGTCAACATTTTGTTGATACAGGCTTGGATGCGTGCAATTAAAAAGAATTGGGGCTCTTTTGGTGATTCCTCCTTCTTGAAACAACATATTGGCCAGATCTGTAAGTGCAGAGAATATGTTGAAAGTTATCTGTGTTATCTTCATTAACTTCCCATTATTTTTTTTCCTGACTTGTAGAAAGGATGAGTTAGTGTTCTTGAGTCCACAATACTTCAAGCTAATACATGAAATCCGAAATGCGCCGTAAATCACATCTTAAGTGCCATTAACAACTGTCAGGCTTGTGTTTAGAAAGGAGGGGAGCACGAAGGTGGGAGGGTTCAACAAGTTTTTCATGTTGGCGTTGAGTGATACTTTCCTTTCTTGCAGAAGAGGAGAAACATGCAGTCACTTGCAGATCTAGGCGATCGTCTCGCTCATGACAGTAAGAGGCAGGAACACAGAAAGGATTAATCTGCGGGACGCTCTCCCAGCTTAGCTGCTGGGAACTGTCGGTCGCAGCAGCTCGTCGTCTCTTTGGGTGATGGGCTTTTGCTCTCCTCCAGACAATGAATTCTCAGGTGGTTTGTGGGATTTATGTATGTACTTGCAGAACGGTGGTATGTGCCCAGAAAAGAGTAGAAATGTCTGACTGCTGAAATGTCCTGTCACTGATCTTCTGGCTCTGCTGAAGTTGCCTCTCCTCCTCTCCGTAGTTCTTCGCAGGAGATGGGGATCCTGTGCAGAATCTAAGAGTTGCGCACCCTGTATTCCCTTTTGCTCGATTCTCCTTATGGCTGTTGGGAAACTTGAGAATGGAAACAATTGGTAAAATGTTGTGGGTTGTAGTTTTGGATTTCTAGAAGCCAGAATTGGTTCTTGTGCATCTTTCTTCTAGTTGTTTGCCATTACTTTCATCCGGCATGTAAGGAGCCTAGCACCAGGGTTAAAAAGAAGGAGCAGGGTTCTGCAGATGTCATTGCTTTGTTAGTTTTCTAAGAGTGTATTTTTTGCTACCAGAAACCTGAGAGTTGGGTAATCTAGCCCTCTCTCTATTGTATATCTGAAGCTGGAATCATCTGTAAGCCTTGACAGCATCCCTTCGTTTCTAGGAACCTTGGTTTCAGTTCAACCCCATTTGCAATAAATCAAGAAGTCAGCCTCACACACAAACTTTTGAGACAGCAGCACAAAGCTACTTACTTGCTCCCTTTTGTCTTAATTAGTGGACTTTGTTGTAAAGAACTTCCAGACTCCCAATAGCGAGAGAACAGGGGAAAAAAAAAAAAAAGACCAAACTGTAAAATAAAGCCTTGCTCTCAGCCTACTTTGTAGCTTGTGCTTTTACCAGCTGTTACAGTTAATTGGAATCAGAGGAATTGTTTGCTCAAGTACTGCAGAAAGCTGTAGCTAGCTCTGTTTCTCACTAGACTTTCTTTCTCCTTCAGAGAAATGTACAGTTTTTTGTAATTAAAGTCTCTGTATTATAAAATTATTTAAACTGATGTGTTTTTAGGTATCTAACTGGTGAGAGTGTGCTGTCTTAAAAAAAATAAATCTTTACTAGGATGTAGAGATTCTGCTTATTTGAGATTATTATTGATATCTGCCTCTGGCTTGGATCCTGCTAACTTTTAACATGCCTATTGGATTGCATCCTGCAGGTATTTTGAAGGTGGAGTCTCGTCTGTCTACCTCTGGGATCTGGATCATGGTTTTGCCGGGGTGATCCTCATTAAGAAAGCTGGAGACGGATCAAAGAAGATTAAGGGATGCTGGGATTCCATCCACGTGGTGGAGGTTCAGGTACAGCCTCTGGGGCAGCTGATATTCCTAAGTGAAAACAAAACCCAGTTAATTCCAGACAATTAACGAGCACAGGTGTTCCACTGAACAATGCAATATTGTGTTAGGGGCTGTAAACGTCTTGCCCCTGTTAATTTTTGAAAATTCCCTGAAGCAGTTTGGATAGAGATAAGTCAGGGCTGTAATCAAAAAGAATCCCAGAAGAATTGAAAGTATGTTACTTTCTGTGCATGTGATCCTGAGATTATTTTTTTTTTAACGTAAAGGTCTACAGATAAATATCACTAATTAGGTAATAAAAACAAGGTAATAGGAGGTTAAATTGCTCTAACTAGATTTGCTTTGGAAAATTAGGGGAATGTGCACACCTAGGGTTGTTTTTAAGACACAGACTGTGCTATGTGAGTGGAGTTATACAGAATCTGTCCTGTTGCTCCTGGGGTCTTCGGGGCCAGCCACGGTTTAGTTTTTTGGGGGATTTTAACCTTTTGTCTCTATCCTTTTTGTTATCCTTCCACTTCTAGGAGAAATCCAGTGGTCGTACGGCTCATTACAAGCTGACCTCCACAGTGATGCTGTGGCTGCAGACTAATAAAACTGGTTCTGGTACCATGAACCTTGGAGGGAGCCTTACCAGACAGGTACGTCTGTATATTGGCACAAGTTTCACACTGCAGACCCAAGGCACATCTTTCCTTATTTATATACCCAGTACCCCCAGTCAGAAACAAAAAGCTGATTTTGTGAGGTGTTGTGTAAACATCTCTTCTCCTGCTGCGCATGCAGCCCAGTGAAACAGTTAATGCATAAGTGTGTAATTACCAGGAAGCTCCTTGAACTTTGCTTGATGGCAGTTAGATTTCAATTAAAAATCTAAAACAGTTTAGACTTGCTTTTAAATCTTAGTTTTTCTTTTGACATTCCTAAATTTTTATACTTCCATATGTGCTACCCAGACAGATATTTTTATCTGTAAGATTTACCCCCTTTCTTACTGCAAGATTCCAATAGGATTATAAAAATACAGGATGACCTCTTTTGCGATGTGTCTTAAGAGCCAGCTGGGCCACTGTGTGTGAACCTTTATTTTGCATTGACTCTAGGATGCTTCTGTTCTTAAAGACATCAGTTATCTTCTAGTATCCTCCTTTAGTATTTTCCTCCTGCAGTACCAGACACTGATTTTTAAAAAAAAATAAAAAAATCTTCTAAAGATTTGGGTTTTTTGTGCCAGTGTTAATTACTTCGACTTCCTCTTGAGAGCTGTTTTTCGCGGGGAAGGTGCCAGACGGCTGACTGTTCGGGCAGCGCTGCTGTCTCAGTCTCTGATGGGCAGAATCTGCTGGACTCGACTCCACGGGGCGAAGGTGCTTCTGCCCCAGCCACCTGCCAAAGGGTGCTGTCTCCCTGCTTCGTGCTGCTGGTGAATTGCAGTTGCTTAAGATCTAGACTGTGGAAATCAGTGACTCGAGGAGAGTAATAAACTCTGGAGGACAGGAGGCGTATTGTATGGTCATGAGTGACTAGAGAGATTGGCAGGAGCTAAAACTCCTTTATGAGACTTCCCAGGGCAGACCGTTGCTTTCGATACAAAGGACAATGCAGACTCTGTTAAACAGTTTGTGTTTTTGTACAGGTTTGAGCCAGGCGAAGGAAAGAAGGTTGGGTGATCGCAGAGAGGAACTGAAATTGTGTTAGTATTGCAGCCGCAGGAGCTTGCCCTAGACTTGGGTGATTTTTCTTTCCACGTTGTTGATTTACAGAAGAAGCTGATGGAAAAGCAGGGTGTGTGTGTGGGGGGGGGAAAAGGCATCTGGAGACAGTTTTGAGCATTGCGTACTCTGTTAAAATGTTTGCAGTAATTACACCCGAGTTATGGTGACCCGGACAAATATTTAATCACAGACCTTCCTAATACTTTAAATCATCGCTGTGAAGTGGGGGCCAAGGGCTTGACTCTGGCCGTGGCCTTCTGGTGCACGTGAGCCGTGCCAAGGAAAACAAGAGTCTGTTGAGAATGGGTGTCCTCAGTACACCTTGGCCCCAACTGCTCGGCCTTGTTTAGTTTGACTTTCACTCTCTGAGCTTTCGTGGGGAGATTCATGCTTCTGTCATCATTTTAACAGCAGATCATTTAATTCATCTGCGATGCATTAAAGCAGGGGCCTGCTTCCAATGTAAGTAACCATAAAAAAGCCACTGGGGTAATGATGCACTGCTTCTGCACAAACAATGGAAACTTGAGTTTCAGAATTTAGCTTTGGGCCGGAGATTTTTCTGTTTGCGGATGCTATAGTAGGCTTAACGGGACAGGCTTCGTCAGAATCCACAGCAGAAAACAAAAATCTTCATGCTGCCTTGAGGTACAGTACGTGAGGAGGAGCTGTTTGTCCTCAGCCATTTATTTAGCTGTAGCTGGACTAAACTCCTGAGTGCGAGGCTCTTGCTTTGCTGTAAATCCAGTTTGCTACATCACCTGAGGACACAGCAGGTTTTAGTTTTACTTTTTGGTCGGCTTTTTATACAGTCTGCAGCAAACCTAAGCACCAAAAGTAGGTTTTAGTTATCTCTCAAATGGTATGTTACAGTTTTACCTTGACAATATCAGTAATCTGATGTCTTCACCATAATTTTGAAATAATTTTGTCCAGGGTAAACGGTACATGGTTTTGGTCAACTCAACATTTAAGCTACTTGACCACCTTTGATCCTAAAATGTGAAGAGCAGATGTCCTCGTGTTTCAGTGGAAGCTTTTGAAGTGTTCACAAGCTTTGTAATATCCTGGCTTATAAACTGATGGCAGAGAGAACCTTTCAGTGCTTTGAAAGGGAAGTCTGTTGAGAGCCGTTACTTTGAAACCAGTTTTGCCTCGTAGCTGCGAATCGGGTATTTTTCGAGTGATGACTGGAATGATTAACTTGGTGGCCAGGAGCAGGCGCAAAGGAACGGCTCGTGTAATGCCTCCTAATTCACCACCTCTGGCAGCGACGAAGAGCCGGGCATGGCTCGCACTGAAATGCTGCGGGGAGCGTTTGCGACTTCATATGGAAACGCTTGCTCAGTAGTTCCCCTTCCTAAAGGCTGCAGGTTACCCTCGGTGTAAGTGATCAAGCAGTCCTGTTTGTTCCTCTGCAAATGGTGGTAGAGCTGAGCTTGGGTCTAGAAGCAAGAGTCTCGAAATTGCTGCTCTCTGCTGTCATTTCCTATAGGTGAAATATTGTTGCTCTGCATCAGACACAAACATGGGGGTTTTTTTGTTGCCTTTGTCAAAACTAGTTGGAAAAACTTGTCTTTGTGGTTCTTGAGTATCCCCAGACTCTTGTTACTACAAGGCTCCCACTGAGGCTGTTCCTAAATGTTGCTCTGAATTTCTAAGAATATTTCTTGTTTCTCTATCTCCCTCCAAGACACCGTGTGTTTGAGTATTCTTACACCTGGCTTGGGGCTGCGTGATGTTACGTTCTCGGTAGATATTGCTTGGAGGTCACGTCCTTAGCCTGTGCCTACTTTAATGTCCTACACTGAGAATTGACATCTCTTCCAAGTCATTGAACTTTTGACTTTTCAATGGTTTTCCCAATTATGTTTTTCATGTGCTACAATAGGAGTTGTCTCTGTCTTTGTTTATAAGAGGAAAATAACTCTACAAGCATTTTACATTTGTAAATGGACGGAATAAGGCAAGAGAGGGAGAGGCGTAGTAGCCAGATGACTCAAAATGAGAACGTCAGGCTTTCTCTTTAGCAGTTCAACTATGGAAGTTCCTTTTTAAGAGCTGGAGTATAGACTCATCCAAACAAAGTGGCATGTGATGTGTTCTGCGTGGAGTTCTGGTTTTGTTTGAAATGTGTGTATACGCACACAAGTATGCAACACAACAACACCTGTATAGTGATAGATATCTCTCTACATAATTTATGTCTAGGTATAATTGATTTATATATGTGCATGTATAAGCTTGAGAGCATGATAGAACTTTTTACTCAGCTCCATGCATGTAGGATCCCTAATTTTGGTCTGAAAACTTCAGGAGAATTTAAGCTAAAGTGACATCTTCACGTTGGACACTTCGTTAGGTCCTTGTTGAAGCAATCCTTTGTGTTTTTGCCTAGTGAAGGCTTTTTTTCTAATCTTCAGCAACGTGTGTTGTTGTTGTTGTTACACATAAATACTGACACCAGGTATGTAGCCAGCTCGTTTGACTCCACAGGACGTTATAGAAGGACTTTTTGGTGGAACTGGAAGGAGAAAGCTGATCTTTTCCCCCTCTTTTTCCCTTGCTGTCATCCTCCCTCGAGACATGCAATGTCAGCTAGAGAGCTTCTGTTTTTCCAGTTGCCTAAACAAAGCTGCTCTTCCAGACAGTCTGTTCTGGAGACAGCCCTGGGTGCAGCTTGAGAGCTTGGCGTTGAAGCAGCATGGCCCAGGATGGAGGAGGTAACTCCCAGCTCACGTCCAACACTGCCAGGCTTCAGTCGACACAAGGACTGAGGCTGGAACGCAGATAGGGACAGAGCGATCGGGGTGTTACACAGCACCTGCCTTGCCGAGGGGCCGCAGATTGAGTGCGGTGTGTCTCGGAGGAGAGGACGGGACACGCTGCCTTCCATTGACAACAAAGGGAGCAATGCTTGCGGGGAAATGAGAAACGCCAGCAGCTTTGCAGTGACCTTGCGCGTTCTCCAGTGACTGCAGGTAACTCCCACCTCCCCTGATTCAAGCCAGATGCTTGGCAGATGATTTTTCTCCTCGACAGACGTTCGGGTCCCGCTCTCTTTGTGTACATTGGAATGACTTGTGTCATTTGCCACGGCGCTGTATTGCTTTGGCTGAATTTTGAGGTTTCGTTAGGCTGCACTTTTATTGAAGGTAAGAGCAGCTGTATGATCCTGTTTCACTTTATGCAAAGTAGATGTAGCCTTCCCGTTTTCTGGCAAATAGTCAAAACTGCACTTTGTTGGACAGATTTCTCGAGCCCCCTTCTTAAAAGCAGGACTAACAGGTGCCTTTCTGAGATCTCGTTGCGCACAAAGAACCTGTGTGTGTTTCCTAAGCCGGGATGAACGTTGGGAGGAAGTGCAAGTTTGCTGAGAAAGAAGTTGGCGCAAAACCTAGAGTTTATTTACACACGGAGGTATGGGAAGGGGAGGATATAAAGTTGTAGAGTAAGTGAAGCCTGGGATTTCAGATTAAAGCAGCACAGATGTATGTTGATTTTCTAACTTGAAATATTCTCTAGCAAAGGTGAAACGTTTTGCAGAGCTGGATGAAGGCTGGTCTGGTGCAAACTGAGCTCTCCCCGTGTTCAGGAAGATGTGCCCTGTGATATATGACTGCTCAATAAAACACCAGCAGAGACTTTCTGCCATTTATCATCATAGGTAAATCCTCCGAGGCTTGTGCTCTGCAATTAGGAGAGTCATATATTTTCATCAAGTTGAGCTTTCGTGTAAAGGCCTATCCCACCGACTTCCAGATGTTGTAACGTTAAGCGGGGCTTTGAGGAGTGTTTTTCCACCAGAGGGATCTTCAAGTTGTAGCTGTCACGATCCTTAAGCTCCCCCTCAGCACTTGTCCAGTTTCCTGGAGGCACTGTCTCTTTAGTCGCTAACTGAGTAGGATTTTGGAGCGTATATTTGGAGTGCAGAGGATAGCAGAGATGTACCAAACAGCAATTGCCCAGGAAATTATTCCTGCTTTAGAGGAACGTATGGATTTTAGAGCG
>NW_010143215.1:50844-60164 GCF_000699245.1 Pterocles gutturalis
ATAGCTGGGTTAGAAAAAGAGAAGAGTTGAGCACATATGGACTAGTGGCTGGTGTAGCATCCCCGCCTTCGCTCATGGTTTTGAATGTACCATTTGGTAAAAGATACGGGATATCTTTGGTTACACTGGTTAGAGTAAATATACGTGAAGGCACGAAAGGATGAGTAAGTTCTCAGCTGATTTCTCCAAAGCTGCAAGCTCCGTAGAGATCACAGCCTTCATTTATCTAGTTACAGTTTGAAATAAGCGTTGGAGAGAGAGGCCAAATTTTGCCTTGCTGATCTCCAAATAATTCCACATATTTTCCAGCTGGAGGCTTCAGTTTGCCCACCACCTGTGGCTTGGGAGCCTTTGGCTCGCATTGTCTGTTTGTGTTTCATTAAAGGGATTTTTCACGTCGCTCCGTGGCCAGAGCAGCTGTGGATGTTGTCGTCAAGTTCTTCAGAGCGAAATGGTGGATGAGTTTCTTTCTTATCTTCCTAGTATTTTTAGACACCTTCATGATGAACCAAAATGTTCATCCAACTTAGGTTTCTGTCTTTCTTATTAACTCTTCCTCCAAATAACGCTTACAGAAAGCCCAACCAGCTGCTATATTCCATGCAGGAAACATCCAAAGTGACCAGCCACCCATCGAGAGCTTCATATACCCAGAAGAGTGAGTTTCCCTCTGAGTCAGACTTGCAGCAGATGGCTGGGGAAATGAGGCAAGGAAGCCGAGCGGTGTATCTCGAACAGGAGAGGAGCGACTGAGCCATGTAGCTGGGACTTGGCTCATTCTGGAGCCGTTCGGTTTTTTTGGCTGAGCTCAACAGCAGATGGGGAGCGACAGTGGGAAGATGAGCTGCTTGTTAACATCAACTTCCAGAATGGAATTTCCCCTCCAAGCAAATTAACCCCTTTATTGAAGCAGCTCTAAGCTTTCTGTTTAGGTCCGTGCAGTAACAGCCACCGGAAGGAACCTTTAAAAAAATCCCAACAACTCTGCTGTTTGTATAACAGGGCTGCTTACCGACTCTGAACTCCATTAAAACAGCTTCTCCTAACATCTGGGCTTCTATAGCATATAAAAATGTTTTCCTTCTGGCAGCAGTTTTTATGGAGATGTAATAATATACGTTTTGCAGGAAAAAAAAAAATAATTCTATTTTCAGATTCTGCTTCTTACCCCATGAGCTCGGCCCATCCAGGTGTGGAGGAGACGCAGTGGGGAGCCTCTGGAAGTCAATGACCCGCTGTCAGCTCCCCGCCTGCCCCAGATTTGGCCAATTTGCTGACAGTTCCCAAACTCACCGTAGCATGTAGATGTGTGTTTGCGTAGTTCAGATTTATATTCTCCCTCTACTGCAACCGGAGCCGTTTTCCAGGCAGCGTGTCTCCCTTACATGTAAACAATCTGACTGCAATCTAAAGGAAAAATTAAATATCCTTGTTCTCTGTCTCCCCCCTCTTCTAGGTTATCGTTTGCCTTCGGGGTTCCAACGAAATTACACGCTTCCCCAAGCCTGTTAGAGACTTGGCTTATTAGAAGAAACCTGTAGCTAGCCCAGATTTTTCAACTCGACCCTGAGGGAGGGATATGAACAGATGGATAAGGGAATTCAGTGGGATTAGTGAAACCCTTTGAAGACTGTTCTTCCCACTACATTTTTCTCCCAGTTTGGTTTTCATGCCATCTCAGCACATCTTAGATCAGTTGAGGTTCCTGGGACTGACGTTCGTTGTTCAGCAGCTTGTCCGTGTCCAGCCAGAACGTTCATCTCGAGCACTGGGGAAGAGGGTCTTTTCCCTGGCACGGTTCACGGGGATGGTCAGCCGTGGCCTCCGGATGGACGCTGTATCGGCAAAGTCAGATGAAATCTGTGTTTTGCAGTCCCACCTCCCAATTTTTGATCTTAGTGATGAAAAACCTCACCTAGTTCTGGTACCTGGCTCCTGTTCAGATACTACGCTAAGAGCATGGTATCATTATACACTTGAGCTGATCCAACTTGGAATTTCCACCGCAAAAGGCGGTCTGCTTCTTTCCCCAATGCTTACTGCTCTGTGCTTCCTTCCCTCTATGCTGGTTCAGCTTTTTGGTATAAAAAGATTGGGGAAAAGAAAAGAAAAAAGACCTACAAACTGTCAAATTTCTCTTTTGATATTATTGCGGTAGTTTAAGTCGTCACCAGTCTTGCAGGTAGTTGTGGTTTTTCTATTCTCTGCACCTTCCCTCTCTTACTGGAAGGTAGATAATGGCTAAAGTAACTTTTCCGGGAGATGCTGAAAATGGAGAATGTGCCCCACATGTGGTCGGAAGTAGTGCTTGAGATGAAGATTAAAAGCAACAGCTGGTTTTGCAGGGAGGGTTTGCAGCTGTTAAACTGACAGCACCATCCTTGCGTGCGTCTCATCACCAACAACCTTGTTTTCATATCCACATGCTGGGCTGCTGTGCTTCTCGTCGCGTTCCGTGTTCACTCCCGTGGATCTCCTGCAGCCCCTTAGTAGGTAGGGAGTGACAGCGTTGTAGTGCCTGTCTGCACCAGGGATCTACAGCAGGGTTTTGGTTTGATTCATGGTTTTTATTACCCTACGTTTCTGTTATCAACATGTGAGCCTTTCCCTAGTTCTAGGAATTTCTCAATACGTTACTACTCCTTTGTGTAGTTCTGGGAATTTCTGCTGCTTTGTACAGTGAAAGAATCATTACTGCAGGATGTTGAGACCCACTTCTTCCATCCCTTCTTTGGTAAGGAAAGCTGTCGTGCATCTCCTGTCAGATTTCTCAATGGACCTGTCTCTTTCTTTTCTAGATGGAGAAAGATGAGACTGTGAGCGACTCCTCTCCGCACATAGCCAATATCGGCCGCTTGGTAGAGGTAAGTGCTGAGAATTCTCCGCAGAGCCTGCTGCAGGTTCTCCTGCCTATATTTGATCCCGTGTCTCAGGATTTTGTTGTGTGCTTGCTTTTGTCTTTATTGTGTCGGTCATGTAGACGAGTGCCGGGTGCGATTGCGTTAGCCGCTCAGAAGGGTGCAGCGCTGGTTTGCTTTTCATCGCCCTGTCCTGTATGAGGGTGTTCTTCATTTCCTTGATCCTTCCTAGCCACTTTGGGCAGGAGAGGAGGAAATTCTCAACTGAAATAAACTATAAAGCATTTTTTAAAGGAACTGGGAAATTAAAGGAAGGCGGGTACTGCTTTTTTTGATCCATTTTCTACGTTTTCGGCTTGAGTGAAAGCGACCTGATGAAAAAGTGCCGCTTGTTTAGCTCTGTGTGCCATGCAGTTTTAATGAACGAGTCGCCAGCTCACAAATTCCAAGTACCCATACACACAAAACTATTGACTTGCTGGTTACGCTAAATGAGTGACTTGCCACTGACAGTCTGTGCAGTGCCAGGGAATGCCAGAGGAAGGCTGGGGTGAAATGCATTTTCCTTTTCTGCCGCTGAAGGCAGAACAATTGATAGCTGGAGAGAACCTGCCCTCTTGTGGAAAGACATCTCGTAGCCTACAGTATAATTAGTTTGAAGAGGACAGGAATAGAGCTAAGCTTTTATTTCTTTGGTAAGAGCAGAGAGATGGGGTCATACTGCCTTGGATGGGAATTTAAATAGTAGGAACACACCGGGTTGAACCGTGTGTTGTAACATTTCATGAACACATCGGATATACAGAAGAGTGTAACTGCACCGTTCCTGAAAATGGCCCAAATGACTAAAGATCTGGTTTCTTTTTATTTTTTTTTTTCTAGGACATGGAAAACAAAATCAGAAGTACACTGAATGAGATTTATTTTGGAAAAACAAAGGACATCGTTAATGGGCTGAGGTAAGGGGCTCTGCAGCCGGCTGTTGGACCCTTCGCTTCCCCCTGTCCCCCTTTAGCACTGTCCCCAGCCCAGCGTTGATCTGCTTTAGTTTGAGGGAACTTCTCTCTCCTACATAAAGTCTTTTCATGTCCCTAATTGTTCACCTCACTATGCTTTGGAAACTTTGTTTTGTGGAGTTTAGGGAACACCTCTACTGTAGAAATTTGAAGGGATGTTTTAATCCCTTGTTCCCTCCCCAGGAAGAAAATACCCCAATTAGCAACACTTGTATTTCAGAATTATTTTTAATTAGGAGTTTTATTCTTCACAGTCCTGAAAGCTGTACTTAAACCCTGACTTCTCTTTCTACTATTCTTAAAAACAGTTGGTCCCATAATTAAGTCATGACATTAATGGTTTGTGGTATTTAGACTTTGTTTTAAATTCTGTTTTTCACTTAACACCGCTGGTCAAAATATCGTGTACTAGAACAGATTAAGTGAATAAACCCCCTGTGCCTTTCTGTAGAGAAAATATACTGTCCTTCTCAACCCCTGCTCATTTCTGGTCAGGAGTGTTACATAGAGATCCCAAGCTGGCAGCTCTCATGCTCGTAGAGGAAAGTACAGAACTGTGACGCCAAATCATTTCATTTTAAACGTCAGCCTTTAGCGCAGTGTGATACCGCAGAGCAAACAAGTGGCACAAATACGTATACTGCTGTTCTGAGAATGTGAGTGAAGACAGAATAATGGTGCTAATTAAATAGTTGTGCTGCCTTCTTAACAGCATGGGCAGAGGGAGTCGACAGTTTCTGAGAAAGCAGCTGTTTGGGGTTTTTTTCACAAACCCCAGCTTTCATAACGGGTCTGTTTTCATTTGTGGTGTGCAGGGCTTTAGCCAGGAAGCATTTCAAAGGAAATATGTAACACGGTCTTATTCCTTGTGAACATTGCCTTGAAGCTTTTGTAATTGAATCTATTTCCTGTCTCTCCCCATCGCTCAGTTTGAGTCATGGGACTTTGTGCGTCGCTGAGATGATCTGCTCAGAACTGGTAACATCCAGAGCACCTGCCTTTGGCTTTTCTTCTCGCCTCCCTCCTCTTTCTTCTAACCTGTGTATTTACACTTCTTCCTCCTGAGCGTGCTGCTGGTGGTTTCCAGAATACCAGCTCTGTGTTACTGAGTTCTTCTGACTGTTCTTTTCTTCCCTGTTTACTTCCCTCGTTTCCAAACTGCTCTCTGTAGATCTATTGATGCTATCCCCGACAACCAAAAGTATAAGCAGTTGCAGAGGGAGCTTTCTCAAGTGTTGACCCAGCGCCAGATCTACATCCAGCCTGATAACTAAACCAATCCAGGTACCCCTGCCTGTGCGGTGTGACAGCCAGCACTAAACCAGGACTCACCCCGCCAAGCCCTCTGCATGATAACCCAGAACTAACCCCTAACTCCCGCAGACTGATAAACGACCTTTGAGCCGTGTTTCACCCAAGGGTTTATTTCTTAATACGGCCAACTAAATGCTGGGATTTGGATTTTAAATTACTCCACCCTCTTCCTTCCCCCCCCCATTTGAAATCTCACGCTCGGAAATGTGGCAGGACTTACACTTTGCACTCACTCTAGCTTGGGAGCAAGAAAGGAGCACGTGGCGGCGTACCCAGAGCGGTGTCAGCTTGGACCAATTCGATCCAGGAGCCCCGGGACTCTGTCCCTTGTGCACCAGCAGTTTTGTACAGCTGTGGTACACCGCTTCATTGAATTCATATAATCTTAGCATCCTCTCTGCAGAAAGGAATTAAATCTTGGAAGTTTAAAAAAAAAAAAAAGAAAAAAAAAAAAAGACTGGTACTTCCTGTGACCTCTGAGTAAGAGTGAGCTCACCCCACAAGCACATCCCCGGTTTGTCTGGTGTACCTGGAATTCCCTTCGGAGCTTGAATCCAGTCCTGCTCAAGCTCTGCTGAAACATTTCCACTTGTGCTCGGCACAGCCTCTAAAGGGGTTTGTTCATATGCTCTCGTTTGCTCTGGAGCTCTGAATGTCTAGGACGCACGGCAGCGACTAACCCTGAGCTGGTTTAACCTTCTGCTCCCATTCATAACGAGTTACAGATGTTGTCTTAAACACATTAAGCTGACGAAGGGGAAAATGCACTGTTTGTTGATAATGGCCAAGAACCACTTCTTTAGCCTGGGACAGATGCAAATATAAAATGTATATATTTTTATTAAAGCAGCAGAAGTCTCCAGAGACAAAAGAATGGAAATACTGTTCTAAAAATGGTAGACACAAAGAGCAGCCTTGTTTACAGGAGACAGCATCCAGGGAAAATAAGGGAGCTTGGAGATGTGAAAAGGGTGTGAAATACGGTTTATGCGGGGAGAAATCCCACCAGACTGGATCCTAACCGCTCCTCTGCGGTAGCAGCTCCTGAAAAGTCTAGTAGTGTTATTCTCTCTGATCATATTTAAGAGGGCTTTTTGAAAAATGGAAATTTCTCATTGTACCATTGAAAAGGGGGGTTCCTCCGCAACTGTCTCACGGGGCAGTGAGCCAAGATGACTCCGCAAAGATGGAGCTTTTCTTCTATAACCAGACTTTTAGCCAAAGGGAACCCCTGCAGTCATCCAGCTGTGACAGTATCTCTGTTGTTTTCCGGCTGCTTTGATTCACTGATTCCTCTAGGTGAGGTACAAACTGCAAAAGCAAATTGGAGAACAGAGCCTCTGGCCGCTTTTCCCCGCTGGTGAACCCGCCGGAGGGAGGTTTTGATGCGGCTGCTCGACCCTGGGTGAACGGTCTGCAGAAAGGTTCAGGAGCTCCCCCAGCCCGGCTAGAGGCTGGCTGTTCTCTGCCCTTCACCTCTCAGGTCACGGTGCTTTGGAGAGCGAGAGCGCTAACACCCTTCGCTGGTTTTTTTCCACTGGGGTTTTTCCAACCTATCACGTCAAAAAAAAATTGGGAATTTCCCTCCGGGCACTGGAGGTGGAGTGGAACTTGTGGGGCAGCGTGTCTTTGGGTGCCATCCTTGCTAGAGGGGAAGTTTGCTTTGATACACTCACCGAAGTGTTCACTTCGCCTTCTGCTTTCCGTATAAAACAGACGAGCTGAGTTCTGGTTCCTCTGAGCCTGGGCTGAGGTGCTTCTCCTTCCTCTCGACTCCCGTGCCAGAAGACCTCTTCCAAACCCTTGTCCCCCAAACGCATCACCGCTGACTTGCCTTTCCTTCTTTCCCTGCAGGTCTGTGCAGACTTTTGCAGACAAATCAAAACAAGAAGCTCTTAAAAACGACCTGGTGGAGGCTTTGAAGAGAAAGCAGCAAAGTTAAAATCCTCTTCATGCTAACAAGACATGCCATGCACTCGTTAGATTCCTTTCTTAGAAAACTCATCCCCCCCTCCTTGCCCTTTTTCTGTTCTGTCACGTCACGATTTGCATTCGATACTATCCATGCAACGCCATCTTCTCCCCATGAATAAAGCTGTACGAACTTTTTCAGTCTCTGAGGCCTACTTTGCACCACATTTTACTATCGAGACCTTAGGCTACGTTTCTGTAGAAGTCCATGTATATTTTTTTTTTTTCTCCTCCCCTCTCTTCCACCCTCCCCCATTTATATGCATAAACACGGATCATTGTTTGTCTTTTCCTCCCTTCCTGCCTTTTGTTACATTGGTGTAAAAAATGTAAAACAAAAATTTATTAAATACTGTGGTGTGTGAAAGAGGAAGAACTGGAAAAAAAAAAAGAAAAAAAAGAAAAAACTTATTCCACGTATGTTTGGGGGCTGGGAACGGGGGCTGGCTGGTGGGAGGGAGGGAAGAGAGGGTGTTCCTCGGTGTTGTACTATACTGACTAAACCAGATCTGCAAGGAGACGTTGATTAGGAGACCTGCTGAAAGTTCTGCTCTTCTATAGCCTGGTTCCAAGGCGCTTTTCTGTCAATTTTTATGGAATGCAAAAGGGGTTTTTGTTTCGATTTTTTGTTTTGTTTTGTTTTTTTTGTAAAGCTTAAATTGAATCTACATCTGATACTTGAGCCTCCATACTAAAAAAAAAAAATTAAAAAAAAAAAAAACCTAAAACAAAAAATAAAAATAAAATCCCAGGAAGCAGCGTGTGCGGCTGGTGTCCTCATTTCTCTTTCCTTCCTTGCAGCGTGACGGGGGGTTTGTGCTGTAAATGCTTTCCTTCCTCCAAACGGGCAGCGATCGCTCCGGCTGGAGGCAGGCAGAGGTGTCCTGGAGAAAAAAAAGGGTAACCCAACCATCTGCGGGATTAGATGGCCACAGAAAGTGAGGAACCTTTATTTTGCCTTTTTTTTTTTTCTTTCTCTTGCATCCACATCAGCTGAAACTTGTTTGAAAGCGGGTTGGATGTATGGAGCGTTGCGCAGCTGCGTTACTCAGCATCGTGGAAACCCAGCGGGCTGATGGCACGGGAATGTCGGCATCCCGCTGCTGGGATCGAGGCTTCGGGCATCCAGCAAGCGCGGGGCAGACGTATTTAGAGGAGGAGGACTAGCCCAGCCTTACTGGGTGTGATAGAAATAGTTGGAGGGGAAACTGGTGTGTTGAAACGTGCTGGCGGGCAGAGGAGAGGCGTTGGGTTCACGTGGCGTTGGAGGCGGACGGTTCCGACCATGGATGCTCGCCCGAAAGCTCCTCTGCTCGGTCCCTGGGTGATCTGTGACCCTTGTCTGGACCGTCCCCCTCTTTAAAGCCTCGGTGGGCAGAGGGACCGGGCACAGCTTCGTGCCTGCTGCTGCTTTGGCTGTGACAAACTTAATCCTGGCAAAACGGAGAAAGCAGAAACCTGCTGGGCTCTGCCTGGCCGTGCCCATGGGAACGAGCCTTGGGGTGACCCCCTGCAGACTGAGACTCTTGGCATTAATATTGATTAACGCTCTGATTTTGCTTTTCTAACGTGACCTGTTTCCCATCCAGATATCTGCCAGCGATTACGGTCCTGTGCCAGAGCGTTTCCCCGGGGGGCTCCGGTCCGTAATGCCGCTCAGCTGGGACAGACACACGCGTGCGGGGTCCCCAGGGGCAACGTGTTGGGATTTTGTCATCGTTGTCTCTCGGTAGATTCCTTTTTTGAAGCTGGAGCTGAGTTTGCGTGAACTCTCGAAGCTTGGTGAGGAGCGTGCTGGCCCAGGAGGAGGGAGATTCGCGGTTCCTCTCGCCTGGTTCTAATTGTCGTGTGCTGACGTTTTTTAGGGGTTTGTTTTCCTTCAAAGCCTGTGTGCACACAACCCAAAAATGGAAGCGTCTCATCTCGGATAAACGTGTAGGCTTGGGGTATAACGCTCGCTCCTGCTAAATCCTGAATTGCTGTGCTGGGGACCGGCTGCGTTACAGCCTCGGAGGGACAATAACCTCTCTGCGACCCCAATTTCCATCCACCACCGCCCGGATGCCAGCCTAAGAGACAGAGTAAATCAACCTCACACCGACCTGTGCTTTGGATACACCTGTGGGAATGAAAAATATTTTTTATATATATTTTTAAATTT
>NW_010143216.1:0-4127 GCF_000699245.1 Pterocles gutturalis
TTTCATTTTCCCCATGCCCAATCTTACCCTGCTCTGCGATTCGTCTCAGTCATCTGGCACCACAAAACCCCACTTGTCCCGTCTGTACAAGGTTAGGGTTTCAAAGCATTCTATTTAAAATGTGTTGACTATTATCTTCAAAAGCACGTTTTTCAAGTCACAAATTAAAATCTTGTCTTTACCTTCAAGACTGTGTCCATACCTGCCTGGTTTGGTCTCCTGGCTGCCATGCTCAGATTGTAATTTATGGTTTCAGTTTTAACCTCCGCCCGTTTTGTTCTTTTCCTCCCCTAGTAGTTCATCTTTCTTCTATACTGCCCTAGACCAAAATATGTTTCTGATGCATGCACACACACACACACACACACACACATATATATACCCCCTCATATATGTATACATATGCATGATTTATATATGTATACACTCTCATACAACCTCTGTTCTTCAGGTCATTTCTCAATATATACCTGTTCAGCTTCACTTTTTTTTGTGTTTATTATTTCCTGGACAAACAAAGCAAAGGAAATATAAGAAGAATGCTAATGGTAACAATCTCTTGATCACATAATGCAGAATGCTATCCATACTGTCTCATTTCTTATTTAGGGAAGGCTTAAGTCCTATAGATGTTGTACCTATAGGTGTGTCTGTGCAGTGTTCTGGTGCAACCAAGGTGGCCTGTGTATGTTTCTTTTTAAGACTGGTTCTCTGGAATGTGAATCTTTCTTAACATGACTACTTTATTATATAAATAATAACATCTCAGGGACCTATAGGGTATGGAGAGCAGACATCATTGATTTCTTCAAAACACCTCGCTGTGTAGGTCTTGAAGTTTTCACCAGGTCATAATATATGCAGTGAGTGGTAATGCAGAGTCAGTACAAAACTAAAGACAAGAAAGTAGAAGGAAAAATGTTTTTATGAGTGCCTTGAGGACAGTTCATGCTTTTAGTAAGTCAGTGCATTCATCCTCCTCTGAGCTGTCTGTTCCCTTAACACATTCGGCCATTGCTAAGCCCTTTAGGGAGCTTTTTGCTTTCCTTCTGTGTGGGTTTTCTCTGCATTCTCTGATAGCAGGTGAATGAAACACTGAGAACAGAACCACCTGCTTCAGCTCCCAACTTTGAGACATTTCCATCTGTTTCCCCTTTAGCTCCCAAACGCATCACCACAGGAGGAAGGCGGCAGATCTTACCCCCCACCAACAGACCCAGAAAAAGCAGAGGGAACCTCGTCTGTGAAACACACAGCTAGGAGCTTTAGTAAAACAAGCCAAAGGTTTGTAGTGGAAAAAATAAACATCCTTCCGCAATTGCAAAAGCAAAGCCTAATTTATGCTCATTTCACCCACTTGCAGATATTCTTTCTGCTATTAGTTTTCCTGTGTGAGAACATGCAGAGTGTAAATAATCTTTTGTAGGAAGTTAAACATTCCTGGTCATTCAGTTAACTTAGGGTATGGTCCAGCTCCTGCTATTATCAGGATCAAAGTGAACAAGGATATGAGATTTGCAAAAAGTTAATGGACAACTTACCAGCTCAATGATGGTATTGCAGCTTGCTCTTTGGTTTTACAAAGAGCTCATAGGACCTATTCCCAAAAACAGCCCCTGAAAGAAAAACCTGCATGCAACCTGCAGGAACCAATAACCTTGCATTCTCTGTGCTGCAGGGCAGCTGTGCTTTAGGGCTTGCCTGTGATAGGTAACAACCTGCGGTCGTGCCCATGTATGAAGTTGCACTTTTTCATTAAAGGTGTGATTGCATGCTGAGCAACTTAAACTGGTGCAGCTTTGAAAGCGGACACCTTCAGGCTAATGACAGAGGTTTCTTTCACAGTAAATTGTTTAAGCTTATCTTGCAAAAGTGAATTAAGAAGTGTTGACAGAAACTGCTTTAGTGGCAAAAGATAAGTGAAATAATTTTTTCCACCAGCACAGATACATACGGAAGAAGGTGTTGTTGTTTTTGTTTTTTGTTTTTTGTTTTTTTTTCTTTTCCACTCATTTAAAGTGCAAATTCCATTCTTGGATGAGCTGTAATATTTGTGCAGTTTCCAAATCTTGTGATAATTAGAATTTTTTCAAACAACATTCTGCAAGTGTCAAGGTGAGAAATCTAATTGTGTCTTAAAAAGCTCCAACTATTTCTTCTTTCTGATAATTGCTTTCTATAAGCAGAGGCTGGTATCTCCATATAAGGTTGGGGTGGGGTTGTTGTTGTTCAAAGTGGAAAAGGAGAGCATTTGAAGGGAAGGAGCTGACTGTACTGCTAGTTTTGTATACTATTTCCTCTTCCATAGTCTACTTTGCCCTAGAAGAGCTTCCTGGAGAAAGGAGCTGTAAAATAAGAAGCTTGGTAGCTGGGCAACAGCATCATTCATCCCTTGCCTATTGAGGTGTGACAGAGCAGCGGATATGCCAAAAGGAGGCAGGGGGTGCCTACAGAAAAAAACAGATGTGATTCAGAGGTGCGCAATTACGCTTGTAGAAAATACAAGAACCAAAGGGAAATGACAGATAAAAGCAGACTATTTTCATTCCTTCTACAGTTTTTTCCTGCATGTCATCCCATATGGAAATGAACAAAAATGCGTTGCAGTTTTTCGGCACCGTAGTGCATTTATGCACACACACAAAATGAATGAGCGAGCGTTAGCAATGATTTTAAGGCATATGGCATGTCAGCTTGCATGCTACTACAGGACATGGTTTAGTTGAGAGTTGGTAGGAATTTGGGCTGTTGTTCCTGTGATGCCGTTGCCAAAAATCAGCATTGCTTTGCTCTGTGTTCAGGAAAGGAGAAAGGAGATAATGGTGCTGTGGAAACCCTTTGTTTCTGCCAAGGATTCCTCCAGAGCCCCCTGCTGGTGGGCAGACGGTGGCTCTGCGCCCCTGAGGTACCACTGCCACAAGAGAGTGGAGCACCGGGGTCACAGGGTGGGCTGGTAGGTGCCTGGTGAAGATGACTAGTTGCGAAGGATTTTCACAACTACAAGTTTTTGGCATGATCTTCTCACTAATGTCAACAGCAGGACATCCACACGCTCTTGTTCAGTAGGATCGGATCTCACCGGTGGTTGTCATGACCCAGCTTGTGGGGTTTGGGGGTTTTCTTTTCTTAAGGTTGGTAATTGATGGTACTATAAACAAAGTTCTGATGGCATCAGTCCTGCACGCTCTTGTTGGTGCAGAATTGAACACCACAGGAACGTGACCAGCTTGGATAAACAGGACCCCTCAATTTCTTACGGCTAGCACTTCCTCTAATGAACATACTTTAAAAAAAAAAAAGTAAAGTAGCCAGCATTTGGGGAGAAACAGCCAATTACTGCTGCCAAGCAGCCAATTGCATTATTTCTACCTTCTTTTGAGCTTTTTGTAGTTTATGGACCAATGAAGGCGAAAGTGGTAATTCATGCTGCGGGAGGGGTGGTGAATGATGTGGACGTATTTTGTTGTTTGCCAAGAAAAATCAATGGTTGTACTTAGGTTTTGGTAGTCTTCAATAGTAAAGTAGTTATAACAATGTCAAAATGTTGCTTTAAAATTCAGGGCAGTATTGACTTTTTAATGTACTTAACCAGTTATGTGGTTCTTGAAATGCATTCATAAAATGTCAGTGTAAGTTAGTGAAATACCGTCTGTTATGCAAGCTATGGTGAATTATGTGTTACACAGTCTGTGTTTTTATAGCTATTGATGTAATTCCTCGCCCCTCTTCTGCATGGGATCGTTCATCACTGTAGCAAAAAGTGAAACTGTCCCATCCCTTCTTGTGAACCCCACGACAGATGTAATTTCTGTGCAATCTAGTCCTTTGTACAGCTGCTTTCTACACCTGTGTATTGCCAAGGTTGGGCTTGTGTGATTTCTGATTTGTAGGTTATTTTTGCTGCTACTCGCTGGCTGTGTGAGACAGAGAAGTGTATCATTTTCACATTGCCCAGATGGATTGTTTAGTCGTATTATTGGTCCGCATGAGGCACATGAAAGACCAAGAAGTGTTTAGGAAGTAGAATGATATTACTTACCCTCTGTGCAGTTTTAAGCTAATGGCTGCTTTCCATCAGCCATATGCCTATGTGTGTTTATATATATTTATTTATTTATTTATTTATT